>NC_082736.1:38198785-38293785 GCF_030144855.1 Hypanus sabinus
AGGTTTCGACTTAGCTTAAGTTCTGCGTTTGGTTGACAATAAAGTGAGTTGCTATGCTTTCTCTTCAACTAAAAAAGCCTCTGCTGGTTTACTTATGAAAGCCTACAATAGGACGATCACAGAGTGACCTAGTATGATTACCTACCCTGCCCAGAAGAAGGCAATGGCAAACTACTTCTGCAGAAAAATTTTCCAAGAACAATCATGGTCATGAAACCATGATCATCCACGTCATACAACACAGCAAATAACGATGATGTCATATGATACAGTATGTAATGATGATGTCACACAATAACACATAATGATGATGTCATACAAAATGGCATATAATGATAATGTCATATAACACAGCACATAATGATGATGCAATACGAAATGGCATATAATAATGATGGCACATAATGAACTAGAATAATTGTCTGGGCTCTTGACATCGCAATCTACCTCCTTATCCTGTTTCAATAAACCTCCTCCAGTTCCAGTGCACCTTTTCCAGATCATGACAACCATTTCTGAGGGGTATAGAAAGGGTAAATGCAAACAGGCTTTTCCCACTGAGGTTGGGTGGGACTACAACCAGAGGTCATGGGTTAAGGGTGAAAGGTGAGAAGTTTAAGGGAAAACTTATTCACTCAGAGGGTGATGAGAGTGAGGAACGAGCTGCCAGCACAAGTGGTGCATGCGAGCTTGATTTCAACATTTAAGCAAAGTTGGGATAGGTACATGGATGGGAGGAGTGTGGCGGGCTGTGGTCCCGGTTCAGGTCAATGGGAGTAGGCAGTTTAAATGGCTCAGCAGGTACTAGATGGGCCAAATGGCCTGTATTTGTGCTGTACTTTCTATGACTCTTCCTATAGCTGGCTGACCAGAACATGCAAAATATTCCCAGTGTGGTCTTCCCAACGTCCTGGTATTGATGGGAAATGACATGCATACCAAATGAACTAAGATGAGGATATCCGTTCCCTCCTACCTACTCAGTGTCCACCTCCCTCCATTCCCTCCTATCTACACAGTGTCCACCTCCCTCCGTTCCCTCCTATCTACTCAGTGTCCACTTCCCTCCGTTCCCTCCTACCTACTCAGTGTCCACCTCCCTCCGTTCCCTCCTACCTACTCAGTGTCCACCTCCCTCCGTTCCCTCCTACATACTCAGTGTCCACCTCCCTCCATTCCCTCCTATCTACACAGTGTCCACCTCCCTCCATTCCCTCCTACCTACTCAGTGTCCACCTCCCTCCGTTCCCTCCTACCTACTGAGTGTCCACCTCTCTCCATTCCCTCCTATCTACACAGTGTCCAACTCCCTCCGTTCCCTCCTACCTACTCAGTGTCCACCTCCTTCCATTCCCTCCTACCTACTCAGTGTCCACCTCCCTCCATTCCCTCCTACCTACTCAGTGTCCACCTCCCTCCATTCCCTCCTACCTACTCAGTGTCCACCTCCCTCCATTCCCTCCTACCTACTCAGTGTCCACCTCCCTCCATTCCCTCCTATCTACTCAGTGTCCACCTCCCTCCATTCCCTCCTATCTACACAGTGTCCACCTCCCTCCATTCCCTCCTACCTACTGTGTCCATCTCCCTCCAATCCCTCCTACCTACTCAGTGTCCACCTCCCTCCATTCCCTCCTACCTACTCAGTGTCCACCTCCCTCCGTTCCCTCCTACCTACTCAGTGTCCACCTCCCTCCATTCCCTCCTACCTACTCAGTGTCCACCTCCCTCCATTCCCTCCTATCTACACAGTGTCCACCTCCCTCCATTCCCTCCTATCTACTCAGTGTCCACCTCCCTCCATTCCCTCCTACCAACTCAGTGTCCACCTCCCTCCATTCCCTCCTACCTACTCAGTGTCCACCTCCCTCCGTTCCCTCCTACCTACTGAGTGTCCACCTCTCTCCATTCCCTCCTATCTACACAGTGTCCACCTCCCTCCGTTCCCTCCTACCTACTCAGTCCACCTCCCTCCATTCCCTCCTATCTACACAGTGTCCACCTCCCTCCATTCCCTCCTATCTACTCAGTGTCCACCTCCCTCCATTTCCTCCTACCTACTCAGTGTCCACCTCCCTCCATTCCCTCCTACCTACTCAGTGTCCACCTCCCTCCATTCCCCCCTATCTACACAGTGTCCATCTCCCTCCATTCCCTCCTATCTACTCAGTGTCCACCTCCCTCCATTCCCTCCTACCTACTCAGTGTCCACCACCCTCCATTCCCTCCTACCTACTCGGTGTCCACCTCCCTCCGTTCCCTCCTACCTACTGAGTGTCCACCTCTCTCCATTCCCTCCTATCTACACAGTGTCCACCTCCCTCCGTTCCCTCCTACCTACTCAGTGTCCACCTCCTTCCATTCCCTCCTACCTACTCAGTGTCCACCTCCCTCCATTCCCTCCTACCTACTCAGTGTCCACCTCCCTCCATTCCCTCCTACCTACTCAGTCCACCTCCCTCCATTCCCTCCTACCTACTCAGTGTCCATCTCCCTCCATTCCCTCCTACCTACTGAGTGTCCACCTCTCTCCATTCCCTCCTATCTACACAGTGTCCACCTCCCTCCGTTCCCTCCTACCTACTCAGTGTCCACCTCCTTCCATTCCCTCCTACCTACTCAGTGTCCACCTCCCTCCATTCCCTCCTACCTACTCAGTGTCCACCTCCCTCCATTCCCTCCTACCTACTCAGTCCACCTCCCTCCATTCCCTCCTACCTACTCAGTGTCCATCTCCCTCCATTCCCTCCTATCTACTCAGTGTCCACCTCCCTCCATTCCCTCCTATCTACACAGTGTCCACCTCCCTCCATTCCCTCCTACCTACTCAGTGTCCCTCCCTCCATTCCCTCCTATCTACACAGTGTCCACCTCCCTCCGTTCCCTCCTATCTACTCAGTGTCCACCTCCCTCCGTTCCCTCCTACCAACTCAGTGTCCACCTCCCTCCGTTCCCTCCTACCTACTCAGTGTCCACCTCTCTCCATTCCCTCCTATCTACACAGTGTCCACCTCCCTCCATTCCCTCCTACCTACTCAGTCCACCTCCCTCCATTCCCTCCTACCTACTCAGTCCACCTCCCTCCATTCCCTCCTACCTACTCAGTGTCCACCTCCCTCCGTTCCCTCCTACCTACTCAGTATCCACCTCCCTCCATTCCCTCCTATCTACACAGTGTCCACCTCCCTCCATTCCCTCCTACCTACTCAGTGTCCACCTCCCTCCATTCCCTCCTATCTACACAGTGTCCACCTCCCTCCATTCCCTCCTACCTACTCAGTGTCCACCTCCCTCCATTCCCTCCTATCTACACAGTCCACCTCCCTCCGTTCCCTCCTATCTACTCAGTGTCCACTTCCCTCCGTTCCCTCCTACCTACTCAGTGTCCACCTCCCTCTGTTCCCTCCTACCTACTCAGTGTCCACCTCCCTCCGTTCCCTCCTACCTACTCAGTGTCCACCTCCCTCCATTCCCTCCTACCTACTCAGTGTCCACCTCTCTCCATTCCCTCCTATCTACACAGTGTCCACCTCCCTCAATTCCCTCCTACCTACTCAGTGTCCACCTCCTTCCATTCCCTCCTACCTACTCAGTGTCCACCTCCCTCCATTCCCTCCTACCTACTCAGTGTCCACCTCCCTCCATTCCCTCCTACCTACTCAGTGTCCACCTCCCTCCATTCCCTCCTACCTACTCAGTGTCCACCTCCCTCCATTCCCTCCTATCTACTCAGTGTCCACCTCCCTCCATTCCCTCCTATCTACACAGTGTCCACCTCCCTCCATTCCCTCCTACCTACTGTGTCCATCTCCCTCCAATCCCTCCTACCTACTCAGTGTCCACCTCCCTCCATTCCCTCCTACCTACTCAGTGTCCACCTCCCTCCATTCCCTCCTACCTACTCAGTGTCCACCTCCCTCCATTCCCTCCTACCTACTCAGTGTCCACCTCCCTCCGTTCCCTCCTACCTACTGAGTGTCCACCTCTCTCCATTCCCTCCTATCTACACAGTGTCCACCTCCCTCCGTTCCCTCCTACCTACTCAGTGTCCACCTCCCTCCATTCCCTCCTATCTACACAGTGTCCACCTCCCTCCATTCCCTCCTATCTACTCAGTGTCCACCTCCCTCCATTTCCTCCTACCTACTCAGTGTCCACCTCCCTCCATTCCCTCCTACCTACTCAGTGTCCACCTCTCTCCATTCCCTCCTATCTACACAGTGTCCACCTCCCTCCATTCCCTCCTACCTACTCAGTCCACCTCCCTCCATTCCCTCCTACCTACTCAGTCCACCTCCCTCCATTCCCTCCTACCTACTCAGTGTCCACCTCCCTCCATTCCCTCCTATCTACACAGTGTCCACCTCCCTCCATTCCCTCCTACCTACTCAGTGTCCACCTCCCTCCATTCCCTCCTACCTACTCAGTGTCCACCTCCCTCCATTCCCTCCTATCTACACAGTGTCCACCTCCCTCCATTCCCTGCACATCCATGTGTCTGGCTAACAGTCTCTGAAACACCTCTATCGTATCTGCCTCCACCCCCACCCCTGGCAGCTCATTCCATACACCCACCACTCTCTGTGTAAAAAAAACAAATTAAAAATATATATGTGTATGTCCTGCAAATCTTTAAACTTTCTCCCATTCACCTTCAATCCTCCAGTATTTGACATTTCTACTTTGGGACAAAGACTCTATCGTAATCTTATACACTTCCGTCACAACTCCCCTCAGAGTCCAAACAGTCCAGGCTTGTCCGGAGACACATTCATGGAGCATTATAGCACAGAAGGAGGCCCTTCAGCCTGTCTAATCTGAGCCAACTGGCTAGTCAGCCCAGTCCCACCTGGACCACAGCTGTCCTTAACCCTCCTGTCCATGTACCTATCCAAACTTCTTAAATGTTGCAATCAAACCCACATCCACCAGTTGCATCGGCAGCTCGTTCTACACTTTCACCACCCTCTGAGCGAAGATGCTGCCCCTTCAGCATTTCACCTTTCACCCCTAACCCATGATCAGTTCCCCCCCCCCCAACCTCAGTGGGAAAAGGACTGCTTGACTTTTTCCTATCTATACCTCTCAGAATTTTGTACACCTTTGTCAAATCTCCCTTCAATCTTCTATGTTCTAAAGAAAACAGTTCATACCCTTTCAATCTTTCAACCCATTCAAACTCGAGTACAGGAGCGGGGAGGTACTCCTGCAGTTGTACAAGGCCTTGGTGAGACCACACCTGGAGTATTGTGTGCAGTTTTGGTCCCCTAATCTGAGGAAAGACATTCTTGCCATGGAGGGAGTACAAAGAAAGTTCACCAGATTGATTCCTGGGATGGCAGGACTTTCATATGAAGAAAGACTGGATCGACTAGGCTTATACTCACTGGAATTTAGAAGATTGAGGGGGGATCTTATTGAAACGTATAAAATTCTAAAGGGATAGGACAGGCTAGATGCAGGAAGATTGTTCCCAATATTGGGGATGTCCAGAACGAGGGGTCACAGTTTAAGGATAAAGGGGAAGCCTTTTAGGACCGAGATGAGGAAAAACCTCTTCACACAGAGAGTGGTAAATCTGTGGAATTCTCTGCCACACTAAACAGTTGAGGCCAGTTCATTGGCTATATTTAAGAGGGAGTCAGATATGGCCATTGTGGCTAAAGGGATCGGGGGTATGGAGAGAAAGCAGGTACAGGGTTCTGAGTTGGATGATCAACTATGATCATACTGAAAGGCGGTGCAGCCTCGAAGGGCCGAATGGCCTATTCCTGCGCCTATGTTTCTATGTTTCTAACTCAGGTCCTTCAGTCCCAGCAACATCCTTCTAAATTTTCTCTTTCATCCTTCCTGTAGGTCAGTGACCAAAACTGCTCACAATACTCTGAATTCGACCTCAATGTCTTATACAACTTCAACATAACTTCCCGCCTCCTGTACTGAGTACATTGATCTATGAAGGCCAATGTGCCAAAAGCTTTCTTTACAAACCTATCTACCCGTGACACCATTGTCCATGAATTATGGACCTGTATCCCCTGATCCCTTTGTTCTACCTCACACCCCAGGGCCCTCCGTTCACTGTGTGAGACCCATCGAAGTGCAACACCTCATGCTTGTCTGCATTAAATTCCAACTGCCATTTTTTCGAACCACTTTTCCAGCCGGTACTGATACCACCACAAACTTTGATAACCTTCCTCACAGTCCACTACACTCCCAATCTTGATGTAATTCGCAGATTCGCTGATCCAGTTAACCACATTATTATCCAGATCGTTAATGTAGATGACAAACAACGACAGTCCCAGCATTGATCCTTGTGGCGCTCCACCGGTCTCAGGCCTCCAGTCAGAGAGACAACTCTCTGGCTTCTCCCTTGAACCAGTGTCAAATCTTATCAATGCTCACGCCCTCTAATCCAGGCAGAACCTGGTGAATTTTCTCTATACCCTCCCCAAAGCCTCAAAATCCTTCCTGTAAATACATCTTCCCTCGCTGTCCCAGACCTGAGTAAAGTCACAGATCGACCCAGACTGGAGTCAGATATCAACCCAGACTGGGTGAGGACAGATTGGAGTCACATAGAGACCCAGACCGGGTGAGGACAGACTGAAGTCACATATCGACCCAGACTGGGTGAAGACAGACTGGAGTCAGATATCGACCCAGACTGGGTGAGGACAGATTGGAGTCACATATCGACCAGACTGGGTGAACACAGACTGGAGTCAGATATCAACCCAGACTGGGTGAGGAGGGACTGGAGTCACATATAAACCCGGACTGGGTAAGGACAGACTGGAGTTCAATCCGGATAAGTGTGAGGTGATGCATTTTGGAAGGACAAATCAGAAGACTGAGTACAGGATTAATGGTCAGTTACTTAAGAGTGTGGATGAACAAAGGGACCTTGGGGTTCAAATCCACACATCCCTCAAGGTTGCTGTGCAGGTTGATAGGGTAGTTAAGAAGGCCTATGGGATGCTCGGCTTCATTAACAGGGGGATTGAGTTCAAGAGTAGAGAGGTCATGTTGCAACTCTACAAATCTCTGGTGAGACCGCACTTAGAGTATTGTGTTCAATTCTGGTCACCTCATTATAGGGAGGATGTGGGAGCTATGGAGAGGGTGCAGAGGAGATTTACCAGGATGTTGCCTGGTTTGGAGAACAAGTCATATGAAGCAAGGTTAGCAGAGCTGGGACTTTTCTCTTTGGAGCGTAGAAGAATGAGAGGGGACTTGATAGAGGTCTACAAGATTATGAGAGGCATAGGTAGGGTGGATAGTCAGTACCAGTTTCCCAGTGCACCAATAGCAAACACCAGAGGGCATATGTACAAAATTAAGGGAGGGAAGTTTAGGGGAGACATCAGGGGTAAGGTTTTTACACAGAGGGTTGTGAGTGCCTGGAATGTCTTGCCAGGGATGGTGGTGGAGGCTAAAACATTAGGGGTATTTAAGAGCCCCATGGACAGGCACATGGATGAAAGAAAAATGGAGGGTTATGTGGGTTTAGTACTTTTTTTAAAAAGGATTATATGGGTCTGCACAACATAGAGGGCTGAAAGGCCGGTACTGTGCTGTAATGGCCTATCGTTTTATGGAGTCACATATAGACCCAGACCAGGTAAGGACGGACTGGAGTCACATATAGACCCAGACCGGGTGAGGACGGACTGGAGTCACATATAGACCCAGACCGGGTGAGGACGGACTGGAGTCACATATAGACCCAGTCTGGGTGAGGACAGACTGGAGTCACATATAGACCCAGACGGGGTAAGGACAGACTGGAGTCACATATAGACCCAGATGGCGTAAGGACAAACTGGAGTCACATATAGACCCAGACGGGGTAAGGACAGATTGGAGTCACATATAGACCCAGTCTGGGTAAGGACAGACTGGAGTCACATATAGACCCAGATGGCGTAAGGACAGACTGGAGTCACATATAGACCCAGACGGGGTAAGGACAGACTGGAGTCACATATAGACCCAGACCGGGTGAGGACAGACTGGAGTCACATATAGACCCAGACCAGGTAAGGACGGACTGGAGTCACATATAGACCCAGACCGGGTGAGGACGGACTGGAGTCACATATAGACCCAGACCGGGTGAGGACGGACTGGAGTCACATATAGACCCAGTCTGGGTGAGGACAGACTGGAGTCACATATAGACCCAGACGGGGTAAGGACAGACTGGAGTCACATATAGACCCAGATGGCGTAAGGACAGACTGGAGTCACATATAGACCCAGACGGGGTAAGGACAGATTGGAGTCACATATAGACCCAGTCTGGGTAAGGACAGACTGGAGTCACATATAGACCCAGACGGGGTAAGGACAGACTGGAGTCACATATAGACCCAGACCGGGTGAGGACAGACTGGAGTCACATATAGACCCAGACTGGGTGAGGATGGACTGGAGTCACATTGAGACCCAGACCGGGTGAGGACGGACTGGAGTCACATATAGACCCAGACCGGGTGAGGACAGACTGGAGTCACATATAGACCCGGACCGGGTGAGGACGGACTGGGACTGGAGTCACATACAGACCCAGACTGAGTGAGGATGGACTGGAGTCACATATAGACCCACACCGGGTAAAGATGGATTGGAGTCACATATAGACCCAGATGGGGTAAGGACAGACTGGATTCATACGTAGACCCAGTCTGAGTAACAGCAAGAGAATCTGTCCCAAGAAGGACGTTAGTGAACTGATGGGCTTTACAACACTTGTGGTTTTCTTTGTGGAGTAATGGAACCATTTAATTATTTGAAGTTTAATTCCCCTGGTGCTGTGGTGGTGTCTGAACAGGCATGTAGTTTAGTGGACCAGATCTCTTGTCTCTTAATCCAGTGCCTTAACCACTGTGCTACTCTGCCAGGATATTGAGCCTCTAGAACTGTTCAGTCTTCACTCCAGCCTTTATCTTCCTTTCCCTTGACATGGAGACTGCATTTGGAGACATTCGGACAGTCAAGAGGTAAGGGATCCAGAGAAACTGACTCAGTTGATTCACAATTGTCTGCCCGCACAAGGCAGAGAGTGATCTTAGATGGAATGTATTCTGCCTCGAGATCAGTGACCAGCGACGTTTGTCAGGGATCTGTCCTGGGATCCCTGCTCTTTGTCACTTCTATAGATGACTTCAGTGAGGGTGGGTTGATAAGTTTGCAGATGACATGAAGGTTGGGGGAGCTGTGGACGGGGCAGGAGGTTGTTGTAGGTTACTATGGGACATAGACAGGATGCTGTGCTGGGCTGAGAAGTGGCAATGGAGTTCATTCCGGAAAAGTGTGAAGTGATTCCCTTTTGAAGGTCAAATGAAGGGAGAACACAGGGTTAATGACAGGATTATTGGCAGTGTGGGGGAACAGAGAAATCTTGGGCTCCACGTCCATCGATCCCTCAAAGTTGTCACACAAGTTCATAGGGTGGTTGAGAAGGTGTGTTGGCCTTTGCTAGTCGGGGGATTGAGTTCAAAAGCCATGAGGTAATGTACAGCTCCATAAAACCCTGATCAGACCACACTTGGGGTATTGTGTTCAGTTCTGGTTGCCTCGTGAAGGATGAGGAGGCTTTCGAGAGTGTGCAGAGGAGATTTACCAGGATGCTGCCTGGATTAGGCAGCATGTCTTGTGAGGAGAGGTTGAGCGAGCTCAGGCTTTTATCTCTGGAGTAAAGGAGGATGAGAGGTGACTGGAAGTCTATCATGGGCACTGGGTCTAAACTTTGGGACTGCCTCCCCAGCACCTTGGAGAGCACCATCCCCAATGGAAAGTTCAAAGGGGGCGACTCACACCCACCTTCTCCAGGGACAGTGAGGGCTGGATGATAAATTCTGGAAATCACCTGGTGTCCAATAAAACAAAAATACTCTAGTGCTGACCTCTTGGAAGGTTCTGAATGGGAAGAAAATTAACAGATAGTTTGTCATGCGCTTAAGAGGGGTGACAAGGGGCCATTTTGATTAATCTTCCAACAATTTACCAAAATGGATTAAGCATTTAAGTCTTTGACGAACTGGCTGATAAATGTTTTAATAACAGTTTAAGAGATTTATTGGGGTACTTGCTAGCAAATTAAAATATATACAGACATGAGTGGACAGAGATTGTTAGGGTTAGGGGCAGTTGGGGATGTGTGCTGAAGTCCGGCTCAGCCTGGGAAGCTCTCGTCCCCTGAGTGAATATATTCCAACAGGCCTTTCAGCCCATCATGTCTGTGCTGAACACAATGCTGAATTAAACTAAGTCCCTTCTGCGCACATGGTCCATCTCCCTCCATTCCATGCACATGATCCATCTCCCATCATTCCCTGCACATGGTCCATCTCCCTCCATTCCCTGCACATGGTCCATATCCCTCCATTCCCTGCACATGGTCCATCACCCTCCATTCCCTGCACATGGTCCATCTCCCATCATTCCCTGCACATGGTCCATCTCCCTCCATTCCCTGCACTTGGTCCATCTCCCATCATTCCCTGCACATGGTCCCTCTCCCTCCATTCCCTGCACATGGTCCATCTTCCTCCATTCCCTGCACTTGGTCCATCTCCCTCCATTCCCTGCACTTGGTCCATCTCCCTCCATTCCCTGCACTTGGTCCATCTCCCTCCATTCCCTGCACATGGTCCATCTCCCTCCATTCCCTGCACTTGGTCCATTTCCCTCCATTCCCTGCACTTGGTCCATCTCCCTCCATTCCCTGCACATGGTCCATCTCCCTCCATTCTCTGCACATGGTCCATCTCCCTCCATTCCATGCACATGATCCATCTCCCATCATTCCCTGCACATGGTCCATCTCCCTCCATTCCCTGCACATGGTCCATATCCCTCCATTCCCTGCACATGGTCCATCACCCTCCATTCCCTGCACATGGTCCATCTCCCATCATTCCCTGCACTTGGTCCATCTCCCTCCATTCCCTGCACATGGTCCATCTCCCTCCATTCTCTGCACATGGTCCATCTCCCTCCATTCCATGCACATGATCCATCTCCCATCATTCCCTGCACATGGTCCATCTCCCTCCATTCCCTGCACATGGTCCATATCCCTCCATTCCCTGCACATGGTCCATCACCCTCCATTCCCTGCACATGGTCCATCTCCCATCATTCCCTGCACATGGTCCATCTCCCTTCATTCCCTGCACATGGTCCCTCTCCCTCCATTCCCTGCACATGGTCCATCTTCCTCCATTCCCTGCACTTGGTCCATCTCCCTCCATTCCCTGAACTTGGTCCATCTCCCTCCATTCCCTGCACTTGGTCCATCTCCCTCCATTCCCTGCACATGGTCCCTCTCCCTCCATTCCCTGCACATGGTCCATCTTCCTCCATTCCCTGCACTTGGTCCATCTCCCTCCATTCCCTGCACTTGGTCCATCTCCCTCCATTCCCTGCACATGGTCCCTCTCCCTCCATTCCCTGTACATGGTCCATCTCCCTCCATTCCCTGCATTTGGTCCATCTCCCTCCATTCCCTGCACATGGTCCATCTCCCTCCATTCCCTGCACTTGGTCCATCTCCCTCCATTCCCTGTACATGGTCCATCTCCCTCCATCCCCTGCATTTGGTCCCTCTCCCTCCATTCCCTGCACTTGGTCCATCTCCCTCCATTTTCTGCACATGGTCCATCTCCCTCCATTCCCTACACATGGTCCCTCTCCCTCCATTCCCTGTACATGGTCCATCTCCCTCCATTCCCTGTACATGGTCCATCTCCCTCCATTCCCTGAACATGGTCCATCTCCCTCCATTCCCTGAACATGGTCCATCTCCCTCCATTCCCTGCACTTGGTCCATCTCCCTCCATTCCCTGCACTTGGTCCATCTCCCTCCATTCCCTGCACATGGTCCATCTCCCTCCATTCTCTGCACATGGTCCATCTCCCTCCATTCCATGCACATGATCCATCTCCCATCATTCCCTGCACATGGTCCATCTCCCTCCATTCCCTGCACATGGTCCATATCCCTCCATTCCCTGCACATGGTCCATCACCCTCCATTCCCTGCACATGGTCCATCTCCCATCATTCCCTGCACATGGTCCATCTCCCTTCATTCCCTGCACATGGTCCCTCTCCCTCCATTCCCTGCACATGGTCCATCTTCCTCCATTCCCTGCACTTGGTCCATCTCCCTCCATTCCCTGCACTTGGTCCATCTCCCTCCAATCCCTGCACTTGGTCCATCTCCCTCCATTCCCTGCACATGGTCCCTCTCCCTCCATTCCCTGCACATGGTCCATCTTCCTCCATTCCCTGCACTTGGTCCATCTCCCTCCATTCCCTGCACTTGGTCCATCTCCCTCCATTCCCTGCACATGGTCCCTCTCCCTCCATTCCCTGTACATGGTCCATCTCCCTCCATTCCCTGTACATGGTCCATCTCCCTCCATTCCCTGCATTTGGTCCATCTCCCTCCATTCCCTGCACATGGTCCATCTCCCTCCATTCCCTGCACTTGGTCCATCTCCCTCCATTCCCTGTACATGGTCCATCTCCCTCCATCCCCTGCATTTGGTCCCTCTCCCTCCATTCCCTGCACTTGGTCCATCTCCCTCCATTCCCTGCACATGGTCCATCTCCCTCCATTCCCTACACATGGTCCCTCTCCCTCCATTCCCTGTACATGGTCCATCTCCCTCCATTCCCTGTACATGGTCCATCTCCCTCCATTCCCTGCACATGGTCCATCTCCCTCCATTCCCTGCACTTGGTCCATCACCCTCCATTCCCTGCACATGGTCCATCTCCCATCATTCCCTGCACTTGGTCCATCTCCCTCCATTCCCTGCACATGGTCCATCTCCCTCCATTCCCTGCACTTGGTCCATCTCCCTCCATTCCCTGCACATGGTCCCTCTCCCTCCATTCCCTGTACATGGTCCATCTCCCTCCATTCCCTGCATTTGGTCCATCTCCCTCCATTCCCTGCACATGGTCCATCTCCCTCCATTCCCTGCACTTGGTCCATCTCCCTCCATTCCCTGTACATGGTCCATCTCCCTCCATCCCCTGCATTTGGTCCCTCTCCCTCCATTCCCTGCACTTGGTCCATCTCCCTCCATTCCCTGCACATGGTCCATCTCCCTCCATTCCCTACACATGGTCCCTCTCCCTCCATTCCCTGAACATGGTCCATCTCCCTCCATTCCCTGCATTTGGTCCATCTCCCTCCATTCCCTGCACATGGTCCATCTCCCTCCATTCCCTGCACTTGGTCCATCTCCCTCCATTCCCTGCACATGGTCCATCTCCCTCCATTCCCTACACATGGTCCCTCTCCCTCCATTCCCTGTACATGGTCCATCTCCCTCCATTCCCTGTACATGGTCCATCTCCCTCCATTCCCTGCATTTGGTCCATCTCCCTCCATTCCCTGAACATGGTCCATCTCCCTCCATTCCCTGCACTTGGTCCATCTCCCTCCATTCCCTGCACATGGTCCATCTCCCTCCATTCCCTGCACTTGGTCCATCTCCCTCCATTCCCTGTACATGGTCCATCTCCCTCCATTCCCTGCACTTGGTCCATCTCCCTCCATTCCCTGTACATGGTCCATCTCCCTCCATCCCCTGCATTTGGTCCCTCTCCCTCCATTCCCTGCACTTGGTCCATCTCCCTCCATTCCCTGCACATGGTCCATCTCCCTCCATTCCCTACACATGGTCCCTCTCCCTCCATTCCCTGTACATGGTCCATCTCCCTCCATTCCCTGTACATGGTCCATCTCCCTCCATTCCCTGCACATGGTCCATCTCCCTCCATTCCCTGCACTTGGTCCATCACCCTCCATTCCCTGCACATGGTCCATCTCCCATCATTCCCTGCACTTGGTCCATCTCCCTCCATTCCCTGCACATGGTCCATCTCCCTCCATTCCCTGCACTTGGTCCATCTCCCTCCATTCCCTGCACATGGTCCCTCTCCCTCCATTCCCTGCATTTGGTCCCTCTCCCTCCATTCCCTGCACATGGTCCATCTCCCTCCATTCCCTGCACTTGGTCCATCTCCCTCCATTCCCTGCACATGGTCCCTCTCCCTCCATTCCCTACACATGGTCCCTCTCCCTCCATTCCCTGCACATGGTCCATCTCCCATCATTCCCTGCACTTGGTCCATCTCCCTCCATTCCCTGCACATGGTCCATCTCCCTCCATTCCCTGCACTTGGTCCATCTCCCTCCATTCCCTGTACATGGTCCATCTCCCTCCATCCCCTGCATTTGGTCCCTCTCCCTCCATTCCCTGCACATGGTCCATCTCCCTCCATTCCCTGCACTTGGTCCATCTCCCTCCATTCCCTGTACATGGTCCATCTCCCTCCATTCCCTGCACTTGGTCCATCTCCCTCCATTCCCTGCACATGGTCCATCTCCCTCCATTCCCTACACATGGTCCCTCTCCCTCCATTCCCTGAACATGGTCCATCTCCCTCCATTCCCTGCATTTGGTCCATCTCCCTCCATTCCCTGCACATGGTCCATCTCCCTCCATTCCCTGCACTTGGTCCATCTCCCTCCATTCCCTGCACATGGTCCATCTCCCTCCATTCCCTACACATGGTCCCTCTCCCTCCATTCCCTGTACATGGTCCATCTCCCTCCATTCCCTGTACATGGTCCATCTCCCTCCATTCCCTGCATTTGGTCCATCTCCCTCCATTCCCTGAACATGGTCCATCTCCCTCCATTCCCTGCACTTGGTCCATCTCCCTCCATTCCCTGCACATGGTCCATCTCCCTCCATTCCCTGCACTTGGTCCATCTCCCTCCATTCCCTGTACATGGTCCATCTCCCTCCATTCCCTGCACTTGGTCCATCTCCCTCCATTCCCTGTACATGGTCCATCTCCCTCCATCCCCTGCATTTGGTCCCTCTCCCTCCATTCCCTGCACTTGGTCCATCTCCCTCCATTCCCTGCACATGGTCCATCTCCCTCCATTCCCTACACATGGTCCCTCTCCCTCCATTCCCTGTACATGGTCCATCTCCCTCCATTCCCTGTACATGGTCCATCTCCCTCCATTCCCTGCACATGGTCCATCTCCCTCCATTCCCTGCACTTGGTCCATCACCCTCCATTCCCTGCACATGGTCCATCTCCCATCATTCCCTGCACTTGGTCCATCTCCCTCCATTCCCTGCACATGGTCCATCTCCCTCCATTCCCTGCACTTGGTCCATCTCCCTCCATTCCCTGCACATGGTCCCTCTCCCTCCATTCCCTGTACATGGTCCATCTCCCTCCATTCCCTGCATTTGGTCCATCTCCCTCCATTCCCTGCACATGGTCCATCTCCCTCCATTCCCTGCACTTGGTCCATCTCCCTCCATTCCCTGTACATGGTCCATCTCCCTCCATCCCCTGCATTTGGTCCCTCTCCCTCCATTCCCTGCACTTGGTCCATCTCCCTCCATTCCCTGCACATGGTCCATCTCCCTCCATTCCCTACACATGGTCCCTCTCCCTCCATTCCCTGAACATGGTCCATCTCCCTCCATTCCCTGCATTTGGTCCATCTCCCTCCATTCCCTGCACATGGTCCATCTCCCTCCATTCCCTGCACTTGGTCCATCTCCCTCCATTCCCTGCACATGGTCCATCTCCCTCCATTCCCTACACATGGTCCCTCTCCCTCCATTCCCTGTACATGGTCCATCTCCCTCCATTCCCTGTACATGGTCCATCTCCCTCCATTCCCTGAACATGGTCCATCTCCCTCCATTCCCTGAACATGGTCCATCTCCCTCCATTCCCTGCACTTGGTCCATCTCCCTCCATTCCCTGCACTTGGTCCATCTCCCTCCATTCCCTGCACATGGTCCATCTCCCTCCATTCTCTGCACATGGTCCATCTCCCTCCATTCCATGCACATGATCCATCTCCCATCATTCCCTGCACATGGTCCATCTCCCTCCATTCCCTGCACATGGTCCATATCCCTCCATTCCCTGCACATGGTCCATCACCCTCCATTCCCTGCACATGGTCCATCTCCCATCATTCCCTGCACATGGTCCATCTCCCTTCATTCCCTGCACATGGTCCCTCTCCCTCCATTCCCTGCACATGGTCCATCTTCCTCCATTCCCTGCACTTGGTCCATCTCCCTCCATTCCCTGCACATGGTCCATCTCCCTCCATTCTCTGCACATGGTCCATCTCCCTCCATTCCATGCACATGATCCATCTCCCATCATTCCCTGCACATGGTCCATCTCCCTCCATTCCCTGCACATGGTCCATATCCCTCCATTCCCTGCACATGGTCCATCACCCTCCATTCCCTGCACATGGTCCATCTCCCATCATTCCCTGCACATGGTCCATCTCCCTTCATTCCCTGCACATGGTCCCTCTCCCTCCATTCCCTGCACATGGTCCATCTTCCTCCATTCCCTGCACTTGGTCCATCTCCCTCCATTCCCTGCACTTGGTCCATCTCCCTCCATTCCCTGCACTTGGTCCATCTCCCTCCATTCCCTGCACATGGTCCCTCTCCCTCCATTCCCTGCACATGGTCCATCTTCCTCCATTCCCTGCACTTGGTCCATCTCCCTCCATTCCCTGCACTTGGTCCATCTCCCTCCATTCCCTGCACATGGTCCCTCTCCCTCCATTCCCTGTACATGGTCCATCTCCCTCCATTCCCTGCATTTGGTCCATCTCCCTCCATTCCCTGCACATGGTCCATCTCCCTCCATCCCCTGCATTTGGTCCCTCTCCCTCCATTCCCTGCACTTGGTCCATCTCCCTCCATTCCCTGCACATGGTCCATCTCCCTCCATTCCCTACACATGGTCCCTCTCCCTCCATTCCCTGTACATGGTCCATTTCCCTCCATTCCCTGCACATGATTCATCTCCCTCCATTCCCTGCACATGGTCCATCTCCCTCCATTCCCTGTACATGGTCCATCTCCCTCCATTCCCTGCACATCGTCCATCTCCCTCCATTCCCGGCACATGGACCATCTCCCATCATTCCCTGCACATAGTCCATCTCCCTCCATTCTCTGCACATGGTCCATCTCCCTCCATTCCCTGCAAGTGGTCCATCTCCCTCCATTCCCTGCAAGTGGTCCATCTCCCTCCATTCCCTGCATTTGGTCCATCTCCCTCCATTCCCTGCACATGGTCCATCTCCCTCCATTCCCTGCACATCGTCCATCTCCCTCCATTCCCAGCACATGGACCATCTCCCATCATTCCCTGCACGTAGTCCATCTCCCTCCATTCTCTGCACATGGTCCATCTCCCTCCATTCCCTGCAAGTGGTCCATCTCTCTCCATTACCTGCACATGGTCCATCTCCCTCCATTCCCTGCACATGGTCCATCTCCCTCCATTTCCTGCACATGGTCCATCTCCCTCCATTCCCTGCACATGGTCCATCTCCCTCCATTCCCTGCACATGGTCCATCTCCCTCCATTCTCTGCACATGGTCCATCTCCCTCCATTCCCTGCAAGTGGTCCCTCTCCCTCCATTCCCTGGCAACACATTTCACACACCCACCACTGTGTGAAAACACTTGACCCGCACATCTCCTGGGGGAAGAAGAAACAGGAGATCTTTTGGGCTGAGTCCCTTCATAAACGTTGACTGTTTATCCCTCCCCCTAACCTGCTGAGTTCGTCCAACATTTTGTGTGTGTTGCTCTGGATTTCCGATGTCTGCAGAGTCCCCTGCGTGTATGATTTGCCACACACCTCCTTTGAACTTCCTGCCTGTCATGGTAAACACATTCCCTCTGGTCTTAGAGATTTTGACTCTGGGGAAAGACATTGTTCTTGCTTCTCATAATCTGATAAGCCTCTACCCTCTCCTGAGCCTGCAGAGTGGTTGCAGCGAACTAAGATGCTCTGAGAGCCAGCATAGACTAGATGGGCTGAGTGGCTCCTGCATTGCAGCTTCAGAAAGATCTAGTTAGGCTGCATCCAGAGTTCTGGTTGCCCCATTGTGGAAATGCTGTCATGGCTGTGGAGAGGGTGCCTTACAGGTTCACTGGGATGTCACCTGGTTTAGAGGGAGGCCTGAGGCACAGCAGACTTGGGCTGTTTTCCCTGGAGCAGCAGATGCGACAGAGATGACCTGAGAGAAGTTTATAAGATTCTGAGGAGCATGAGACTGGGTCGCCGGTACTGCTAACCATTTTGTTAACTACTGAGCTACTGTGCTGCCCTGTTACAACACGTTCAGATAGGCACAGGAATGGAGGGAAATGGAAGAGTGTGTCAGCAGAGGGCATTCGTTTAGTTGGAGATTTGATGGGTTCAGCACAACATTGTGGGCTGAAGGGCCTGTTTCTGTGCTGTACCTTCCACGTTCTACGACATTGTAAGGCAACATGAGAGCAGCAAGGTAATGCAGGAGGCTCGATGGGCTAAATGGCCTAATTCTGGTTTCAGTTGCCCTGGTCTGTGCCACACTGGGTCTATTAATACAGTTATGGGCTGTTGCTGTGTGTAAGTGAGGAAATCTGGTCACCGTCTAGACTCACCTCTTAGGGTTGGCCAGCAGACGGCCCGACTCGTCATTTTCACTCTTTGTGCTTTTGGCTGCAGGGATCGTTAGAATCTCAATGTTTCAGGAACTTCTCAGGTTGACTTCAGCTTGGCAGGTTTCAGCCAGGGCTCCCAGCAGATGGATCCACTGACAACTGCAGCTTAGTGGCGCCTGTGCGGGGAAGGGATTTGTGGGGGGTGCAGGCTTCCCACTTCCCAGAGAGGAGGGGCTGGCTGGTTCTGAGTTTGAGTCCCGCCCCAATTGCTCTCAGCTTGTGGTTTGGACTCAGTGGGGGGGGGGGGGGGGGGAGGGTTCATCATTGAAGAGTTGAGGACTTGAGGAAGGTGTTCAAGGTCACAAAGAAGTAAATAAAGTTTCATATGGCTGAACAGTTGAGAATGGATCCAGGTTAGCAATCATTTCAAGAGGAATGATTGGCTAATGGAATGTTGGCCTTTATTACAAAGGGAATTGAGTACAAGAGCAAAGAAATCCTTTTGTATTTGAGACCACACCTGGAGTATTGTGTACAGTTTGGTCTCCAGGGTTAAGGAAGTGCAGCGTAGGTTCACGAGGTTAATTCCTGGGATGTCTGGACTGTCTTACGCAGAGAGATTAGAGAGACTGGGCTTGTACACACTGGAATTAAGGAGATTGAGAGGGGATCTGATTGCAACATATAAGATTATTAAGGGATTGGACAAGATAGAGGCAGGAAATATGTTCCAGATGCAGGAAGAGTCCAGTACCAGAGGGCATGGTTTGAGAATAAGGGGTAGGTCATTTAGGACAGAGTTAAGGAAAAACTTCTTCTCCCAGAGAGATGTGGGGGTCTGGAATGCACTGCCTCGGAAGGCAGTGGAGGCCAATTCTCTGGATGCTTTCAAGAAGGAGCTAGATAGGTATCTTATGGATAGGGGAATCAAGAGATATGGGGCAAGGCAGGAACCAGGTATTGATAGTAGATGATCAGCCATGATCTCAGAATGGCGGTGCAGGCTCGAAGGGCCGACTAATCTACTTCTACACCAATTGTCTATTGTCTATTGACCAAAATACAAGAGCAGGGATGTAATTCTGAGGCTTCATAAGGCATTGGTCAGACCACACTTGGAGTATTGTGAACAGTTTTGGACCCCTTATCTAAGCAAAATGTGCTGATATTGGAGAGAGTCCAGAGGAGGCTCACCAGTCTGATCCCATGAGTGAAAAGGTTAACATATGAGGAGCGTTCGATGGTTCTGGGTCCGTGCTAGAGTTCAGAAGAATGAAGGGGGATCTCACTGAAATCTATTGAATATTGGAGTGTGGAGAGGATGTTTCATATGGTGGGTAAGTCTAGGACTAGAGGACACAGCCTCAGAATAGAGGGACGTCTATTTGGAACAGATGAGGAGAAATTTCTTTAGCCAGAGGGTGTTGAATCTGTAGAATTTATTGCCACAGATTGCTGTAGAGGTCAAGTCTTTAGATATATTTAAAGCAGAGGATGACAGATTCTTGATTAATGTGTCAAAGGCTACGGGGAGAAGGTGGGAGTATGGACTTGAGAGGGATAATAAATCAGCCATGATGGAATGGGGAGAAGACATGATGGGCTGAATGGCCTACTTCTGCTCCTTTGTCTTATGGTCTAAAGAAGGGGCTCTCAACCTGGGGTCTGTGGACCCCTTGGTTAATGGTAGTGTGTCCAGGGAATGAGAAAGTTTGGAAACCCATGGTTGAAAGTGAGGGTGGCACAGTGTACAGCTCTTGGAACTGGGTTTGATGCCAGTGCTTGTAACTTCATCAATCCTTATAGGAACATAACCCATTCAGCCTTTGAGTCTGGATGCTTCTTCAGTCATTAGACCTACCATGTGTGAATCTCTCACCAACTCTATCCCACTGCCCAGCTTATAGAGGTGTGTAGAACCATGAGGGACACAGACAGGGTGTAGGAGACTGAGGGGTGACCTTATAGAGGTGTGTAGAACCATGAGGGACACAGATAGGGTGTGGAGACTGAGGGGTGACCTTATAGAGGTGTATAGAACCATGAGGGACACAGATAGGGTGTAGGAGACTGAGGGGTGACCTTATAGAGGTGTATAGAACCATGAGGGACACAGATAGGGTGTAGGAGACTGAGGGGTGACCTTATAGAGGTGTATAGAACCATGAGGGACACAGATAGGGTGTAGGAGACTGAGGGGTGACCTTATAGAGGTGTGTAGAACCATAAGGGACACAGACAGGGTGCAGGAGACTGAGGGGTGACCTTATAGAGGTGTGTAGAACCATGAGGGACACAGATAGGGTGAACGTGAACAGTATTTCCCCCAGAGCTGGGCACAGGTTTAAGGTGGAACAGCGACACAGGAGATTCTGCAGGTGCTGGAAATCCAGAGCAACTCATTCAAAATGCTGGAGGAACTCAGCAGGTCAGGCAGCATCTATGGAGGAGAATAAACGGTCAACGCTGATGTTGAAGGAGTTCATTTCCCTCCACTGACACTCCTCATGAGTTTATACACCTCTATAGGGTCACCTCGTATTGGGCATTGAGGGAGGAATACCTCTGGTGAGGGGGTTTGTCATGTCAATTTTGAGGCAGCTCACTCATCTTTGGTCCCACTGGACACTCAGCTGTTTACATGCTATGGCGGCCCTGCCCTGGACTACACTCCTTCGGCAGGTATCAGGCGATCTTCACACCCCAGTGAAATGGGGACATGCCTGTCCTAGCGAGTGAAGTCCGCTCCGGAGGACTGGGCGGATGAGATTCCCAGTGAGATCCAAAGGCCAGGAAGTTGGTTCTGTAATGCTCCAGGAAAGCAAAGGGCTGGTCCAGGCACAGAAGACGTCACGGTCACCCACTGGAACCACTGGACCTGGGCTTCTGACATCGAGAGAGTGAAACTGTCCCAGTGCAGGCTTTTCCACTTTACAGACCCTCCCACGCAGGTCTCCCATCATTGTTGGACACGATGGACAGTCATCATATGGTGACCCCTCTGTCTCCTACACACCAATGAATACAGTCGCAGCCTGTCCAACTCAGTCCTTCAGATTCCAGTAGAGTGAAACACATCTTTCGCATGACCAGCCAACACACCCAAGGACGTGCTAGGGCAGTCCACAAGTGTCACCACACATTGCAAAGTTCAAAGTGAACTTTACTATCAAAGCACATGAATGTCACCACATACAACCCAGTGACTCACTTTCCTGTGGACAGGCTCCGCAAGTCCACAGAATAATAACCACAACAGAATCAATGAAAGACAGTCCAAGCTCGACCAGAGTGCAGGAGACACTAAGCTGAGCAAATACAAAAAGGAGAAATAATAATAATAAATAAATAAACAGTAAATATCAAGAACATGAGTTGGAGTCCTTGAAAGTGAGTTCATAGGTTGTGGGAACAGTTCAGTGATGGGGCAAGTGAAGTTGAATGAAGTTATCTCCCTCTGGTTCAGGAGCCTGATGGTTGAGGGGTAATAACGGTTCCTGAACCTGGTGTAATGGGACCTGTTGGCTGAGGGGTAATAACTGTTCCTGAACCTGGTGGTGTGGGACCTGATGGTTGAGGGGTAATAACTGTTCCTGAGCCTATAGGTGTGGGACCTGATGGTTGAGGGGTAATAACTGTTCCTGAACCTGGTGGTGTGGGACCTGATGGTTGAGGGGTAATAACTGTTCCTGAACCTGGTGTAATGGGACCTGATGGTTGAGGGGTAATAACGGTTCCTGAACCTGGTGTAATGGGACCTGTTGGCTGAGGGGTAATAACTGTTCCTGAACCTGGTGGTGTGGGACTTGATGGTTGAAGGGTAATAACTGTTCCTGAACCTGGTGGTGTGGGACCTGATGGTTGAGGGGTAATAACTGTTCCTGAGCCTATAGGTGTGGGACCTGATGGTTGAGGGGTAATAACTGTTCCTGAACCTGGTGGTGTGGGACCTGATGGTTGAGGGGTAATAACTGTTCCTGAACCTGGTGGTGTGGGACCTGATGGTTGAGGGGTAATAACTGTCCCTGAACCTGGTGGTGTGAGTCCTGAGGCTCCTGTACCTTCTACCTGATGGTTGAGGGGTAGTAACTGTTCCTGAACCTGGTGGTGTGGGACCTGAGGCTCCTGTACCTTCTACCTGATGGTTGAGGGGTAGTAACTGTTCCTGAACCTGGTGGTGTGGGACCTGAGGCTCCTGTACCTTCTACCTGATGGTGGTAGTGAGAAGAGAGTATGGCCTGGGTGGTGGGGGTCCCTGATGATGTATAATTCTTTCTTGGGTCAGTGCTCCCTGTAGATCTCTGTATCTGATCTGCCTCCCTGGTCTCTCTCCGGGGAAGGATGTGCTGCTGGTGTGGAGGCTCACAGAGAGCCATGACAGTACCAATGTTCTGGAGCATATTAATTGGCCATGTTGTGAGCAGTACACACTTATTATAGGCTGTGACTCATGCCTTCAGTCTCACCAATTACGCACCAGCCAAAGCTGACCAACATTTCCGTTTTGAAGACACCTTCATTCAGAGCAGTGCCAAGGTTCTTAATCAATCTAGCTCCGTTTCAAACCCCCCCCCCCCCCAGCCCTGACTCTGCTGCCTCCACCATTCCAATGCTATGGGAAACACTTCATCCTCTGACTGGCCATTTCAGAGCACTCCAAACTCAACAGTGAATTCAGATAACCAGCCACTCCTGTTTGTTATGGTACCTTGCATCCTTAGCATTAGGTGTTCCTCCTTGCACAGGGAGGAAAATTATTCTCTTCCCCTCCCACTGAAGCTCTCTTGCCTTCTCTTATATGTCAGCTCCCTCACTCTATCTCAGTCACTCTCCTCACTCTCTCTCCCTCTTATGACTCAACCTATCTCCTCCTCTGACCTTCTCACTCCTCTCCCTTAAACCCTGTGGCCCTTTACCCTCGCTCCCTCCCACTCCTCCCTCTCTCCTCATCCCTCTTACCCCACTCCCCCTCATTTTCTTCTCCACCTCTGTCCACCCCCCTCGCCTCTCTCCCCACCCCCCCCCCCCACTTTGCCAGACGGAGCTGATGGTCACAGCCGGCTGCACCGACCCCTGTGGGTCACTCAGCACCGGGATGTGACGGGGGGGGGGGGAAGCGGCTTCGCTCTTGGGCTCATTTCCACCACAAATCTGCCCCCCTCCTCCCCTCCTCGCCCTTCGGCACAGAACCGCATTCCGTTATGTTATCCCCCCGCCGCCCAGCGCGGTGAGACCGATAGGCTTGTCCTTCGTGTGATCCCGGCTCGATGAATCACGGCGCCCGCTGTCTCGGGAGCTGCTCGCAGAAGAAAACCTCCTTCAGAACGGACAGCGAGTCGGAACCTGTTATTACCGCCCGGGTGTCAGTAATGTGCTTGTAATGTGCTCATCCAAATACACTTTAGAATTTGCCTAAGGAGCGATCTGCATGCATTAATTTCACGGGCAAATTTACTCGCCCTGCAGAAGATGGCAGATTTAAAGTCAACAGACAGAGATCCATTTAAATCATCATTGTGGGAACGGCTACGTTCCAGCCTGCCCGGCTATCGGGGAGGGAGTTTGAGGGGCTGTGTCGACAGTGGGGGGAGAAGCGCTGGAAGACTCAGGGAGGGGATTCTGGAGGTCAGTTGCAGTGCCCACTGGGGTGGGCGAAGCAGGGAGAGATGCAGGGGAGGGGAGGCGTTGCTGGGCTACTGATGTGCAATGTGTGATGTTTCATTAAGTCAGGGACAGCTGCAACACGGCTGGTGGCTCGTCCGGCTGCTGAATCTCTGTGTCAGAGACAGAGGGGGAGAGAGAGAGAGAGAAGGGGAGAGAGAGAGAGAGAGAGAGAAGGGGAGAGAGAGAGAGAGAGAGAGAGGGAGAGAGAGAGAGAGAGAGAAGGGGGGGGAGAGAGAGAGAGAGAGAGAGAGAGGGAGAAGGGGAGAGAGGGAGGGAGAGAAGGGGAGAGAGGGAGAGGGAGGGAGGGAGAGAAGGGGAGAGAGGGAGGGAGAGAGAGACAGAGACAGAGAAGGGGAGAGAGGGAGGGAGAGAAGGGGAGAGAGAGGGAGAGGGAGAGAGAGAGAGAAGGGGAGAGAGGGAGGGAAAGAGAGGGAGGGAGAGAAGGGGAGAGAGGGAGGGAGAGGGAGGGAGGGAGAGAGGGAGGGAGAGAGAGAGACAGAGACAGAGAAGGGGAGAGAGGGAGGAAGGGGAGAGAGAGGGAGGGAGGGAGAGAGAACGAACATTGGTGGTGTGTATGAGTGTGTGCACAATGGTGGTGTGTGTGTGCACACAGATGTAGTGTGAGTGTGTGTGTATATGCCTGTGCACAGTGGTGGCGTGTGCGTCTGTGTGTGGCTTCATGTCTGCATGGTGTGTGAGTGAGTGTGTGTGAGTGTGCGTGTGTGTGTACGAGTGTGTGTGAGTGTGCGTGTGTGTGTACGAGTGTGTGTGAGTGTGTGTGTGTGAGTGTACGAGTGTGTGTGTGTGAGTGTGTGTGTGTCTGTGTGTGAGTGTGTCTGTGTGTGAGTGTGTGTGAGTGTACGAGTGTGTGTGAGTGTGTGTGTGTGAGTGTGTCTGTGTGTGAGTGTGTGTGTGTGAGTGTACGAGTGTGTGTGTGTGTGTGAGTGTGTCTGTGTGTGAGTGTGTGTGTGTGCGTGTGTGTGTTTACCACTTCGGAGTGATCGTGAGACCTGATCTGAAGTGAAGCTTGCTGGTGTCCATTGGCCGAGGGGGGTAGGGTGTTGAGGGGAGGGAGTGAGGACCAGTTCATGTCCTGCTGATAATTTTTCTTCAGTTTAACCAAGAGCAAAGTGGGAGCCTGTTGCGCCCCCCACCCCCCACCCCCCCCCCAGCTCATCGCGGGGGCTTGCTGTGCCTCCCAGCTCCATCTTCAGCTCTAGCCTCCGTAATATCCAGGAAATCTTCAAGGAGTGATGCCTCAAATGTGGCGTCCATCATTAAGGACCCCCATCACCCAGGACTTGGCCTCTTCTCATTGCTACCATCAGGGAGGAGGTCCACACACTCAACCATTCAGGACCAGCTTCTTCCCCTCTGCCATCAGATTTCTGAACGGACATTGAACCCACGAACACGACCTCACTACTTTTTTATTTCTATTTTGGCACTGCTTACTTATAGTAACTATTTAATATATATACTTCCTGAAATTCACGTTTTTGTTCTGTTTTTCAATGTGCTGCTGCTGCAAAGACAACGAGTTTCACAAGTTCCCTGGATGTTAAATCTGATTCTGATCCTGGGATCCAAGGTCATAGCTCCCTGAAAGCGGCCACATGGGTTGAGAAGGCATACAGCATATTTGCCTTTATTAATCAAGGCATTGAGTCCAAAGGTCAGGAGTTATTTTGCAGCTCTGGATAGGCAACATCAGGAGTATTGTGTACAGGTCTGGTCAGGATGTTGGGGCGTTGGAGAGGGTGCAGATTATCCGGATGCTGTCTGCTTTGGAGGGCATGAGCTATAACGAGAGGCTGGATAAACTTGGGCTGTTTTCTCTGCAGCGCCAGAGGCTGGGGGGAAGATTATGAGAGGCACAGATAGAGTCAACAGGGAATATCTGTTCCCCAGGGTAGAAACATCTGATACTAGAGGGTATGCTTTAAGGTGGGGGGGGGTGGATTTTCAAAGATGTGAGGGGAAAGGTTTTTTACACAGAGTGGTGGGTGCGTGGAGTGTGCTGCCTGGCGGTGGTGGTAGAGGTGTTACAGACTGAGATTTTAGATGGGCATGTGAACAAGAGGAAAATGGGCGGATATGGACGGGCAGGAGAGATCAGTTAGCCATCCGATTACAAATCTAGTTGGTTCAGCATGACGTTCTGGGCCGAAGCACTGTCCTGTGTTCTGCATCACACGTACATCGAAACGTTCGGTGCAACTCAACCTTTACGCCAATGATCAACACAGTTGGAGGACGAGCTGGGGGCAGCCCACAAGTGTTCCTGTGACAAACTAGCATGCCCAAAATTCACTACGCCTAGCCAGCGTGACCTCGGACTGTGCGCGGAAACCAGACTCCCCTGCGGAATCCCGCGCGGTCGCGGGAAGAACGTCCGAACTCCTTACAGAGAGTGGCATTCACTGGCGCCGTACAGCCTCTCAATAACCGCTGCCCTACTGTGCCACACATGTACCGGTTCTGGGGTACAGGGAGCGATCTGTGACATGATGGACTTTCCTGGCATGGGTGAGGGACTGACAGACCGGACTTCGCCATTCATCCCAGCAGACAGTCTCGGCGGGGTCAGGCCATCCAGCCAGTTGTGTCGATCCAGATTCCGGCCCCCACCATCTGCCCTGTGTCCGTCTCGCCTGTCCTCTGTCCATCCGCCGTCACTCACACCGTGCCATGCCCTGACACCTCCCTCGGTCCTCTCCCGCTCCAGACCTTTGTCACGGCATCTCCCCACCCTGAATCAGCATCAGGTTTAATGTCGGCAGCTCTGTGTATTGTGGCAGCAGTACATTGCAATACACGATGCAAGGCTATCAATTACAGTCAGGTATTTATATATGTAAGTCGGCTCTCTATTGATCAGGATGTTGCATCCTAACCGTCTACGTGAAACTGGGCAGTATAATATGGAGGGCAAGCTGTGGCCCAAGTGGCAGGCTCCCCCTCTCCACTCAGCTGATGAACCAAAAGGAATGGCAGAGAATGATACAGTTCGGCACCAGCAGCATTGCAGGAGATGCCAGTCAGGATTAAACTCAATGTAGGACTGCCTTAAGGACTCCAGCTCCGGATTTTTTCCACGGGGTTTACTCCTGAAGTGAGGCAGTGGAGGTTTGAGATCGGAGTTTTCCTTCTCCTAGATGAGTAGCCAACCATGGCTGACGAGTCCCATCTGCCTGAAACGATTGGCTTTAAGGCTCCAGTAACCCCTTCTCCTGCCAGTAGAAAGGGTTCCACCGGGCTTAGTAGCAAAGCCGCCCATGAAGGCCAAGAGCTGGACTTGGTTGTCAGAGGCGATGTGAGACACACATCATTGGGAGCATTTAAAAAGGTCGCGGGATCTTGTCCCCACTCCATTCCACACACTGCTCACCTCCCGACTATGACAATGTTAAGGAATCAAAAGAAGTAAAGAATTTATTTCTGAATGTAATTTATAGTTTTATATATTTATTATCGAAATATATAGAGGGGAAGAAGCTGCCCCGGAATTGTTGAGCGTGGTCTTCAGGCTTCCTGATGGTAGCAGTGATAAAAGGGTACGTCCCAGCTGATGGGGGTCCTTAGTGATGGAGGCGTCTATCTAAGGCACCACTCCATGAAGGTATCCTGAGTGCTGGGGAGGCTTGTACCCATGGTGGAGCTGACTGAGTTTACAACCCTCTGCGGTTTACTTCGATCCTGTGCCGTAGACCAACCCTTCCCCCCACCCACCCCGTACCAGACAGAGATGCAGCCAGTTAGAATGCTGTCCACGGTACCACTGTCTTTGGAGACATAACAACCTCCTCAGACTCTGAATGCAATGTAGCCTCTTACATAGCTGCATCGACATGTTGGGCTCAGATCTTCAGAGATGTTGACACCCAGGAACTTGCAGCTGCTCTGGCTTTCCACTGGTGATCCCTCGATCAGAACTGGTGTGCGTTCCTCTAACTTTACTTTCCTTCAGTCCACAATTAATTCCTCGGATTGTGTCCCACAACTAACAAGTCACCTGTGATGTGTCCCAGAGATATTCTGCTGCAACACTGCCAACAAATTCATTGTCAGGCAACCTTATACATTTATATTGATAAATGATACATCATTCCTCAGGATGAAGGTAACAAACACAGACATTTATACAGATAAACAAAACGTCGTTCCTCAGGACGAGGGTACAAAACACAAACATTTATATCAATTAATGAAACATCATTCCTCAGGACGAGGGTACAAAACACAGACACTTATATCAATTAATGAAACATCGTTCCTCAGGACGAGGGTACAAAACACAGACATTTATATCAATAAACGAAACGTTGTTCCTCAGGATGAGGGTACAAAACACAGATGATTATACAGAAAAATGAAACATCGTTCCTCAGGACGAGGGTACAAAACACAGACATTTATATCAATAAACGAAACGTTGTTCCTCAGGATGAGGGTACAAAACACAGATGATTATACAGAAAAATGAAACGTCGTTCCTCAGGACCAAGGTACAAAACACAGACAGCATATAGAATTGTGAACCAGTACACACTAACACAAAATATTAGCACAAATTCTTGAATATTATAGCCTGAAGATTAATAATAAATAGACAAACCTTACTCCTGTATAACCCCCCCATCTCTGTAACCCCTCCATCCCCTACACCCCTCCCTGTCGCTGTAACCCTTTCCAGACCCTACACCCTTCCTTCTATTTTACCCTCTTTGGTCCCTATACCCCTTGCTGTCTCTGTTACCCCCTCTGGCCCCTACACCCCTCCCTCTCTGTAACCTCGTCTAGCCCTGCATCCCTCCTTGTTTCTTTAACCCCCTCCAGCCCCTAAATCCCTCCCTGTTTCTTTAACCCCCTCCAGCCCCTCACCTTCCCAAGCTCTGCACCCACTTCTAGCAAGCAACTCGAATTCATTCCCAGATTCCCATGTTAGCTCTGGAATTCTTTCTGTCCTCTTCCAGCCCCACTCTCTCTCGCATCGTCCGCACAGTGCTTGGGAGGGTTGTTGTGGCTGTGTCCTGACTGGGCCGGTGAGAGACAGATGCTGGCCAGTGGGTGAAGTGGGGTCCCGGCGGGCAGCGAGGATAGTGTGGGTAGCAATGTCACCAGGCCACCGTGCCCGCTGTCAGCATCTGCACATTAACCCGACAGCCTCGACCGCATCACATACTGAAAGTTGGCAGCACTGGTGGGAGATTTATGGAGAGCAGGTGTCTTATCACAGAATGGCAGATAAACGGTTTGAAATGAACTTCTGTCTCTCTGGGAGTTTCTCTGGCAGAGAGTGCTGGCAGTTTCTCCCCACTGCTGAGAGATTCTTGCCTTCCTCTGCTTGGCAGGGGTTCCTGTGCCCGTCTCTGCGGCGGGCGGATGTGATTATTGAGGACATGGACACGTGTTTGTGAGTGCCCCCACCCCTCGTTTTGTCCTGTGACTCCATTCCCTTATTTGAGATAATCATTGCTTGAAACATCTCGACATCTTCCTGTGTCATATGCCCTCAGGATGGTGCAGATTTAGATTAATTTATTTTTCACCTGCTGAGGAGCAGATTGGGTATGCAGTGCTTAAAGCGGTTCATGTTTGGTCAGGGCTTCAAAGATTAGGTGAGAATAATCATCAGCTGTGATTGCACAGACTTGATGGGCTGAATGGCTGGATTTTGCTTCTATGTCTGATGGAGACAGAGCTCACACCTCGAGGATGGCACGGTAGTGTAGCGGTTAGCATAATGCTGTTACAACACGGGCGGTCCGGGTACAATTCCCGCCACTGCCTGGAAGGAGGTTGTGTATCCTCCCCGTGACCGCATAGGTTTCTTCCGAGTGCTCGGGTTTCTTCCCACAGTCCAAAGACGTGCGGGTTAGGGTTTGTGAGTGGGCGCGTTATGCATAGTGTCACTTACGGACTGGCTCCAACATATCTCGGGCTGTGACGCACACCGTGTATATAGTTGTCTCGGTGTTTCGATGTGCACACGGCAAACAAAGTTCATCTTTTTCCTTTTAGCGTTAGATTTATTATCACTGACTTAAATTGCATTTAACTTGTTTTCCTGGCAATAGAGCGGTGAAGAGAAATAAAATTACCATAAATCACAAAAATAAATAAGTGTAAAAAAACCAAATTGTGAGCTTGTGCCTCCTGGGTTCACGGACCAGTCAGAAATCTGATGGCAGAGGGAAAGAAGCTGTTCTTGGATCGTTGAGTGTGCGTCTCCCTGCTCCTGTACCTCCTCCGTTATGGCATTCCAGACCAGCGATCTGATCTGTAACGGGGGGCTCAGGATCGATATCATTCCCTCAGTGCAAAACAACAGGCTTCAAAACCCTGGGCATCTGTGCCTCTCTCTGCAGCTGGATCCTCGTCTCCCTCGCCAGGAGACCACAGTGAGTGCAGATCGGTAGTAACATCTCCTCCTCACTGACGATCAACGCTGGTAAACCTCAGGGACGTGTGCTTAGCCCACTGCTCTACTCTCACTACCCTCACAACTGTGTGGCCAGGCACAGTTCAAACAAACCTAGGACTTTGCTGATGATGGTAGAATCTCAGATGGTGACATGGAAGCGTACAGGGTGAGACAGATCAGCTGGTTTTGTGGTGTCGCAATAACAGCCTTGCACTTAACATCAGTGAGACCAAGGAATTGATTGTGGACTTCAGGAAGGGGAAGTCAAGGGAGCACACACCAGCCCTCATCGAGGGGTCAGCAGTGGAAAGAGTGAGCAGCTTCAAGTTCCTGGGTGTCAACACCTCTGATCTATCCTGGGGCCAATGTATTGATGCAATCATGAAGAAGGCACATCACTTGAATTTGAGGAGATCTGGTATGTTATCAAAGACTAGCAAGTTTCTACAGATGTACCATGGAGAGCATTCTGACAGGGGCCAGTCAGGGGTACAAACCTCCTCATCATTGTGGATATCTTTAGAAGCTCAAGAAAGTGGCATCTGCAGTATCATTGAGGACTGTCACCGGCCAGGACATCAAGGAAGGATGACAAGATGCACACTGGATGTTTTAGAAACAGCTTCGTCCCCTCCACCATCAGATTTCTGAATGGTCCATGAACATTAGCTCACAGGGTTTGGGGCAGGTTTAAACCAGGGATTCTCAAACTTTTTTATGCCATGTATCAATACCATTAAGCAAAGGTCTGTGGACTCCAGGTTGAGAATGTCTGGTTTAAACTAATTTGGCAGTGGGTTGGGAACCTGAGTGATCGGGCTGAAGATAGGGATGTCGGTGTATAAGTCAATGCAGTGTGAGGAAGGAAAAGTGAATGATAGGGCAAAATTGCAGTCAGTGGGATGAGTTGCATTGTAAGGTTGGGACAAAATTGAAAAGGGCGATGAACGCGGGACTGAAGGTGTTATATTTGAATGCACGCAGTATACGAAATAAGGTAGATAATCTTGTAGCACAGTTAGAGATTGGAAGGTACCGATTAATGTTGTGGATATCACAGACAGAAGATTATAGTTGGGAGTTTAACATCCAAGAGCAAATTTTGTATTGCATGGATAGGTAGGTAGGCAGAGGGGTTGGGATGACTCTGTTGGTAAAAAATTAAATCAGATCATTAGAAAGAGATGGCATAGGATCTCAAGATATAGAATCCTTGTCAGTAGAGTTAAAAACTGAAGGGTAAAAAGACCCTCTTGGGAGTTATATACAGGCCTCTGAACAATACCCAGGATGTGGGCTACAAGTAACAAAGGGAGATAGAAACACATGTCAAAAGGGCAATGTTACCATAGTCATTGGGGATTTCAATATGCAGGTAGATTGGGAAAATCAGCTTTGTGTTGGATCCCAAGAGAGAGAATTTGTAGAATGCCTACTACATGCTTTTTTTAGAGCAGCTTCTGGTTGAGCCCACTAGGGGAAAGGCATTTCTGGATTGGGTGTTTTGTAATGAACCGGATATAATTAGGAAGCTTAAGGTAAAGGAACCCTTAGGAGACAGTGATCATAAATGATTAGAATTCACCCTGCAATTTGAGCGAGAAAAGCTGAAGTTAGATGTATCAGTATTACAGTGGAGTAACGGGCATTACAGAGGCAAGAGAGAGGAGCTGGCCACAGTTGATTGGAAAGGGACACTATCGGGGGATGTCAGCAGAAAAGCAGTACTGGAGTTTGTGGGAACAATTTGGAAGGTGCAGGATCCATACATACCAACGATTAAGTAGCATTCTGAAGGCAGGATGAGGCAATTGTAGCTGACAAGGAAAGTCAAAGCCAACATAAAAGCCAAACAGAGGACATATAATAGAGCAACAACAAGGATCGGGAAGCTTTTAAATACCAAGAGAGGGCAACTGAAAAAGGCATACAGAGGTAAAAATGGAATGAAAGTAAGCTAGCCAGCAATATTAAAGAGGATACTGCAAATTTTTTTCGGATATATGAAGAGTAAAAGAGAGGCGAGAGTGGGTATTGGACCACTAGAAAATAACGCTGGAGGGGTAGTAATGGGGGCAAGGAAATGGGAGACACTTGATAAGTAGTTTGCATCTGTCGCTGACTCTACTGGATGTTCAAGAGTGTCAGGGGTAATGAAGTGAGTGAAGCTGCCATTAGTACGGAGAAGGTCCATGGAAACTGAAAGGTCTGGAGGTAGATAAGTCACCTGGACCAGGTGGTGTACAACCCCAGATTGTGAAAGGGGTTCCTGAAGAGAATGTAGAGGCATTAGTAATGATCTCTCAAGAATCACTAGATCCTGACATTATTCCGGAGGACTGGAAAATTGCAAACGTCACTCCATCTTCAAGAAGGGAGAGAGGCAGAAAAAAGGAAGTTGTAGTCTAGTTAGCCTGACGTCAGTGGTTGGAAGATTTTGAAGTTGGAATATTTGCAGGCACATGATAAAATAGACCGTAATCAGCACGGTTTCCTCAAGGGAAAATCTTCCCTGACAAATCTGTTGCAATTCTTTGAAGAAATAAGCAAGATAGACAAAGGAGGATAGATTGATGTTGTAAACTTGGATTTTCAGAAGGCCTTTGACAAGGTGTCACACATGAGGCCCATGGTATTACAGGAAAGATACTGGCATGGACAAAGCAGTGGCTGATTGGCAGGAGACAAAGGTGCTGTTGGTGACTACCAGTGTTTCGCAGTGTCTGTGTTGGGCCTGATTCTTTTCGCATTGTCCTCAGTGATATGGATGACAGAATTAATGACTTTGTGGCCAAGTTTGAGGATGATGCAGATAGGTCGAGGGGCATTTAGTGTTGAGTAAGCAGATTAGGAGAATAGGTGCCTCACCCACTCCGCATTTCTTCACTTCTTTGGCTCAAACATCAGAACTGGAGATGTTCCAGCTCTATCCTTTGTGTTCCAATCCTCTTGTGACCTCCCCACCTCCCTGTCCGTCCACCATCAACCCCCCTACTCCACCGATCTCCTCCTAAGCAGACCCAGCAACTGACGTGCCCCTCCTTCCCATCCACAGCTAAACAACACGAAGGCTCCAGAGGCTGTTCAGGAGAATGATCCCAGGAATGAAAGGGTTAATGTATGAGGTGTGTTTGATGACTCCGGGCCTGAACTCACTGGAGTTTAGAAGAATGAGGGGGGATTTCATTGAAATCTATCGGATATTGAAAAGCCTTGAGATGTTTCCTATAGTGGGGGTGTCTAGGACCAGAGGGCACAGATAGACTGGATGTGGAGAGGATGTTTCCTATAGTGGGGGGGTCTAGGGTCAGAGGACACAGATAGAGTGGATGTGGAGAGGATGTTTCCTATAGTGGGGGTGTCTAGGACCAGAGGACACAGATAGAGTGGATGTGGAGAGGATGTTTCTAATCGTGGGGGTGTCCAGGACCAGAGGACACAGATAGAGTGGATGTGGAGAGGATGTTTCCTATAGTGGGCGAGTCTAGGACCGGAGGGCACAGATAGAGTGGATGTGGAAAGGATGTTTCCTATAGTGGGGGAATCTAGGACCAGAGGGCACAGATAGACTGGATGTGGAGAGGATATTTCCTATAGTGGGGGAGTCTGGGGTCAGAGGAGACAGCCTCAGAATAGAGGGCTGTCATTTAGAACAGAGATGAGTAGGAATTTCTTTAGCCAGAGGGTGGTGAATCTGTGGAATTCGTTGTTACAGGCAGCTGTGAAGGCGAAGTCATTGGGTATAGTTAAAGTGGAGGTTGATATGTTCTTGATTAGTCAGGGAGTCACAGGTTATGAGCTGTGATGGAATAGTGGTGATGGGCCGAATGGCCTAATTCTGCTCTAATGTATGGAAATGGAGGAGATAGCAGAGGTACTTAATGAGTACTTTGGAGCACGTAGATATTAAAAAAGAGGATGTACTGGGGATTTTGGAAAATATCAAGTTGCATAAGTCACCGGGACTGGAAGGGATGTACCCTAGGCTACTGTGGGAAGCAAGGGAGGAGATTGCTGAGCCTCTGGCGATGAACTTTGCATCATCAGTGGGGATGGGAGAGGTTCTGGAGGACTGGAGGGTTGTGGATGTTGTTCCATTATTCAAGACAGGGAGCAGAGTTAGCCCAGGAAATTATAGACCAGTGAGTCTTACCTCAGTGGGTGGTAAGTTGATGGAGAAGATCCTGAGAGGCAGGATTTATGAACATTTGGAGGGGTATAATATGATTAGGAATAGTCAGCATGGCTTTTGTCAAAGGCAGGTTGTGCTTTACGAACCTGATTGAATTTTTTGAGGATGTGACTAAACACATTGATGAAGGTGGAGCCATAGATGTAGTGTATATAGATTTTAGCAAGGCATTTGATAAGGTACCCTAGGCAAGGCTTATTGAGAAAGTAAGGAGGCATGGGATCCAAGGGGACATTGCTTTGTGGATCCAGAACTGGCTTGCCCACAGAAGGCAAAGAGTGGTTGTAGACGGATCATATTCTGCATGGAGGTCAGTCACCAGTGGGGTGCCTCAGGGAATTGTTTTGGGACCCTTACTCTTTGACTAAATGACGTGGATGAGAAAGGGGAGGGATGGGTTAGTAAATATGTTGATGACACAAAGGTTGGAGGTGTTGTGGACAGTGTGGAAGGCTGTCAAAGGTTACAGCGGGATATTGATAGGATGTAAAACTGGTAGATGGAGTTCAACCCAGTTCTGGTTGCCTCACTACAGGAAGGATGTGGAAACATAGAAAGGGTGCAGAGGAGATTTACAAGGATGTTACCTGGATTGGGGAGCATGCCTTATGAAAATAGGTTGAGTAAACTCAGCCTTTTCTCCTTGGAGTGACGGAGGATGAGAGGTGACCTGTTAGAGGTGTATAAGATAATGAGAGGCATTGATCGTGTGGATAGTCAGAGGCTTTTTCCCAGGGCTGAAATGGCTATCATGAGAGGGCACAATTTTAAGGTGTTTGGAAGTAAGTACAGAGGAGATGTCAGGGGTAATTTTTTTACGCAGAGAGTGGTGAGTATGTGGAATGGGCTGCTGGCGATGGTGCTGGAGGTGGATACGATAGGGTCTTTTAAGAGACTCATGGACGGGTATATGGAGCTCAGAAAAGTAAAGGACTGTGGGTAACCTTAGGTAATTTCTAAAGTAAGGACACGTTCAGCACAAAATTGTGGGCTGAAGGACCTGTATTACGCTGTAGGTTTTCTATGTTCTATGTTTCAATATCTTATTTTGCTGTCTTTCTGAGCTGTTTAAATATATTTTATTGTTATTGATCATGATATTTTTATGTATCACACTATACTGCTATAGCAAAACAACAAATTTCACGACATATGTCCATGATAAATAAATCTGATTCTGGGAAGCATGTCACTGACTGAACAATTCAGACCTCCCGTGCAGAGGAAATTTCATGTTCCAAGAGAGGGGAAGGCATGTGAGTGAGTCGCTGGCTGGCATGTGAGGTGAATTTTGGTCCCGCGATGGTAGGATGGAAACAGGCAGAATTTTAAATATTTATTGGAACACAAGGGGCACCTTATTCACCCTGAGGGTGGTGGATATGTGGAATGAGCTACCAGAGGAAGTGGTTGAGGCAGGTATTTAAAAGTCACTCGGACAGGTACATGATAGGAAAGGTGTTGGGCGATGTGGTTTAAACACAACAAAATGAGACTGTTTGGATTGGCATCTTGGTCAGCATGGCCCAGATGGGCCAAATGGACGGCCAATACTGGAATCTCGAGCTACAAACTCTCTGCTGGGGAACTTCATCGGGTCAAGCAGCACTTGTAGGGTGGAGAGAACTGGTACAGGTAACTAGTCTGTCATTGTCACATGTACCAAGACACAGGGACAATCTTTCACCTTCATCTTGTCTCAGAGTCCCAAGGACGTGTCCAGGTCTGAAGGTCCTGGGTCATATGGAAAGGTTGGACTTTATTCCTTGGAACATAGAAGGCTGAGGGTTTTGACAGAGGTATACAAAGTTATGAGGGGTATAGATAGGGTAAATGCAAGCAGGCTTTTTCCTTCGAGGTTGGGTGGGACTGCAACTAGAAATCATGGGTTAAGGGTGAAAGGTGAAAGGTTTAAGGAGAAACATCTTCACTCAGAGGGTCACGAGAGTGTAGAGTGTGCTGCCAGCACAAGTGGTGCTTGTGTTCTCGATTTCAACATTTAAGAGAAGCTTGGATAGGTACAAGGATGGGAGACTGTGGGGTCCATGGTCTCAGTAGAGGTCGAAGGGAGTGGGCAGTCTAAATGGTTCGCTGTGTTCTAGATAGGCCGAAGAGCCTGTTTCTGTGCTGTCCTTTTCTATAACTGTAAGGCTCCAGTCCCCTACTCTTTCCTAGGTTGACTGCACCTGGTCCGTAAATCATCCTTGCTGGACATCATGTTAACCCCTGCTTTCCGCATCTTCAATACCTACCGTATACAACCCTGAGATTCACTTACAAGCAGGCATTCGCAGTAGAACAAATAAATACCACAGAATCAATGGAAAGCTACTCACAAAGAAAGACTGACAAACAACCAAAGACAAACCGTGCAAAGACAAAGAATTAATACAGAGAACATGAGTTGTGAAGAGTCCTTTTGATAGTGGGTCTGTAGGTTGTGGAATTAGTTTAGAGTTGAGGTGAATGAAGTTACCCACTCTGGTTTAAAAGCCTGATGGTTGAGGGGTAACTACTGTTTCTGAACCTGGTGGTGTGGGTCCTGAGGCTCCTGTACCTTCTTCCTGATGTTTGAGGGGTAATAACTGTTTCTTGAACCTGGTGGTGTGAGTCCTGAGGCTCCTGTACCTTATTCCTGATGGTTGGGGGGTGATAACTGTTACTGAATCTGGTGGTGTGGGATCTGAAGTTACTGTACCTTCTACTTGATAGCTGAGGGTTAATAACTGTTCCTGAACCTGGTGGTGTGGGACCTGAGGCTCCTGTACCTCCTTCCTGATGGCCGGGGGATAATAACTGTTACTAAACCTGGTGGTGTGAGTCCTGAGTCTCCTGTAACTTCTTCCTGATGGTTGGGGGGTTATAACTGTTACTGAACCTGGTGGTGTGAGTCCTGAGGCTCCTGTACCTTCTTCCTGATGGTTGGGGGGTTATAACTGTTATTGAACCTGGTGGTGTGAGTCCTGAGTCTCCTGTAACTTCTTCCTGATGGTTGGGGGGTGATAACTGTTACTGAACCTGGTGGTGTGAGTCCTGAGGCTCCTGTACCTTATTCCTGATGGTTGGGGGGTGATAACTGTTACTGAATCTGGTGGTGTGGGATCTGAAGTTACTGTACCTTCTACTTGATAGCTGAGGGTTAATAACTGTTCCTGAACCTGGTGGTGTGGGACCTGAGGCTCCTGTACCTCCTTCCTGATGGCCGGGGGATAATAACTGTTACTAAACCTGGTGGTGTGAGTCCTGAGTCTCCTGTAACTTCTTCCTGATGGTTGGGGGGTTATAACTGTTACTGAACCTGGTGGTGTGAGTCCTGAGGCTCCTGTACCTTCTTCCTGATGGTTGGGGGGTTATAACTGTTACTGAACCTGGTGGTGTGAGTCCTGAGGCTCCTGTACCTCCTTCCTGATGGTTGGGGGGTGATAACTGTTACTGAACCTGGTGGTGTGAGTCCTGAGGCTCCTGTACCTCCTTCCTGATGGCCGGGGGATAATAACTGTTACTAAACCTGGTGGTGTGAGTCCTGAGTCTCCTGTAACTTCTTCCTGATGGTTGGGGGGTTATAACTGTTACTGAACCTGGTGGTGTGAGTCCTGAGGCTCCTGTACCTTCTTCCTGATGGTTGGGGGGTTATAACTGTTACTGAACCTGGTGGTGTGGGACCTGAGGCTCCTGTACCTCCTTCCTGATGGCCGGGGGATAATAACTGTTACTAAACCTGGTGGTGTGAGTCCTGAGTCTCCTGTAACTTCTTCCTGATGGTTGGGGGGTTATAACTGTTACTGAACCTGGTGGTGTGAGTCCTGAGGCTCCTGTACCTCCTTCCTGATGGTTGGGGGGTGATAACTGTTACTGAACCTGGTGGTGTGAGTCCTGAGGCTCCTGTACCTTCTTCCTGATGGTTGGGGGGTGATAACTGTTACTGAACCTGGTGGTGTGAGTCCTGAGGCTCCTGTACCTTCTTCCTGATGGTTGGGGGGTGATAACTGTTACTGAACCTGGTGGTGTGGGACCTGAGGCTCCTGTACCTCCTTCCTGATGGTTGAGGGGTGATAACTGTTACTGAACCTGGTGGTGTGAGTCCTGGGTCTCCTGTAACTTCTTCCTGATGGTTGTGGGGTGATAACTGTTACTGAACCTGGTGGTGTGAGTCCTGAGGCTCCTGTACCTCCTCCCTGATGGTTGGGGGGTGATAACTGTTACTGAACCTGGTGGTGTGAGTCCTGAGGCTCCTGTACCTTCTTCCTGATGACAGCAGCGAGGAAGGCGTGTCAAACGCAGGCAGACAGGGCGGGCTCAGGTAAATTTATTATCGAAGTGCGTAAATGTCACCTGTTCATTTTCTTGCGGGCATTCACAGCAGGACAAAGAAAGACGATGGAACCAGTGTAAAACGGCAAACAACCGGTGTGCAAAAGACAAACTGTGCAAATACAAAAATGACTGAGAACACGAGTTCTAGAGTCTTTCAAAGTGAGTCTGTGGGTCGTAAAATCAGCTCAGAGTTGAGGTGGGTGTAGATGACCACGCTGGTTCAGGAACCTGATAATAACTTCTCCTGAATCTAAGGCTCCCGCTCAGGTTCCCAATGGCAGTAACATGGCCCAGATGGTGGGAGCCACTGATAATGGTCGGTGCTTTCTTGTGGCAGTGGTCCCTGTAGATGTGCTCACTGGTGTTGAGGGCTTTTCCTGTGATGGACCGGGCCGTATCCATCACTTCCTGTCTGCTTTTCCATTCCTGGGTGTTGGTGTTTCCCTACCACTTAGGACACTCTCTGCTGTGCATCTTGCAGACGTTTGTCAAAGGCATGCTGAATTTGTGCAGACTTCTAAGAAAGTAGAGGCCCCGTTGTGCCCTGGGATGCTGGTCTCAGGGCAGATTCTCTAAGGAATTTTGAGTTTTTGGGCCTCTTGACCTCTGATTCCCTGATAAGGACTGGCTCATGGACATCCTGTAGTCAATAATCAACTCCTTGGCCTTGAGTGAGAGGTTGCTGTGGCACCACTCAGCTGGGTTTTCAATCTCCCTCCGATATGCTGATCCATCACCACCTTTGATTCTTCCAACAACGGTGGTGTCAGCTGCAAACTTCAATATGAAACCTAGGTACAGGAGCCCCAGTAATCACACCACCAGGAGCAGTTACTACCCCTCAACCATCAGGCTCTTGAACAAAAGGGGATAACTTCATTTAACTTCATTTTACCTGTCATTGAAATGTTCCCACAACCCATGGACTCACTTTCAAGAACTTTCCATCTCACATTCTTGATATTTATTGTTGCCTTCTACTCTCTGGTTGATCTTTCATTGATCCTGTTATAGTTAGTATTCTATAGATTTACTGAGTGTGTGTATATGTCTCCATATATGACCCTGAGATTCATTTTCCTGTGGGCATACTCAACAAAATCTATAGAATAATAACTATAACAGGATCAATGAAAGAGCGTCTAACCTGGGTGTTCAGCTAGAGTGCAGAAGACAACAAACTGTGCAAGTGCAAATATAAATAGAACATAGAAAAGCATAGAAAACCTACAGCACAATACAGGCCCTTCAGCCCACAAAGTTGTGCCGAACATGTCCCTACCTTAGAAATTACTAGGCTTACCCATTGTCCTCTATTTTTCTAAGCTCCATGTACCTAACCAAAAGTCTCTTAAAAGACCCTATTGTATCCGTCTCCACCACTATTGCCGGCAGCCCATTCCACTCACTCACCACTCTCTACATAAAAAACTTATCCCTGACATCTCCTCTGTACATGCTTCCCAGCATCTTAAACCTTTGTCCTCTTGTGGCAACCATTTCAGCCCTGGGAAAAAGTCTCTGACTATCCACACGACCTACAGGAAGGATGAAAGAGAAAATTTAGAAGGATGTTGCTGGGACTGAAGGACCTGAGTTCAAAACATAGAAACATAGAAAATAGGTGCAGGAGTAGGCCATTCAGCTCTTTGAACCTGCACAGCCATTCAGTATGATCATGGCTGATCATCCAGCTCAGAACCCTGTACCTGCTTTCTCTCCATACCCCCTTTAGCCACAAGGGCCATATCTAATTCTCTCTTAAATATAGCCAATGAACTGGCCTCAACTGTTACCTGTGGCAGAGAATTCCACAGATTCACCACTCTCTGTGTTAAGAAGTGTTTCCTCATCTCTATCCTAAAAAGATGTTCCTTTATCCTTAAACTGTGACCCTTCGTTCTGGACTTCCCCAACATTGGGAACAATCTTTTTGCATCTAGCCTGCCCAATCCCTTTAGAATTTTATACGTTTCAATAAGATCCCCCCCCCCCCAAATCTTCTAAATTCCAGTGAGTATAAGCCTAGTCGATCCAGTCTTTCTTCATATGAAAGACCTGCCATCCCAGGAATCAATCTGGTGAACTTTCTTTGTACTCCCTCCATGGCAAGAATGGCAAGTCTTTCCTCAGATTATGGGACCAAAACTGCACATAATACTCCAGGTGTGGTCTCACCAAAACCTTGTACAACTGCAGGAGTACCTCCCTGCTCCTGTACTCGAATTCTCTTGCTATGAATGCCAACATACCATTTCCCTTTTTCACCGCCTGCTGTACCTGCATGACCACTTTCAATGACTGGTGTACAATGACACCCAGGTCTCGTTGCACCTCCCCTTTTCCTAATTGGCCACCATTTAGATAATAACCTGTTTTCCTATTCTTGCCAGTGATGCAGCCATTTAGAATGCATCCTGCATCCTGTGATAAAGCCAGTTAGAATGCTCTCCATGGTACATCTGTAGAAACTTTAAAGTATTTTTGGGAACATACCAGACCCCAAACTCCTAATGATATATAGTCACTGTCATGCCTTCTTTGTAGCTCCTTCGATAAGTTGGGCCCAGGTTAGATCCTCAGAGATTCTAACAGCCAGGAGCTTGAAACTGCTCACTCTCTCCACTTCTGATCCATCCATGAGGACTGGTGTGTGTTCCCTCGTCTTACCCTTTCTGAAGTCCACATCAGTTCCTTGGTCTTACTGACTTATTCCAGAGCCCCCTGCATCAGCAGGAGCTGCTCATCCACTGTTGTATCTCAAAGATCAAAGTAAGTTTCTTACCTAAGTATGTATGTGTCGCAATATACTACCCCAAGAACTGTGAGGTAATGTTGCAGCTTTAGAGGGGATGCAGAGGAGATTCATCAGGATGCTGTCTGGATTAGAGAGGGTGCAGAGGAGATTCACCAGGATGCTGTCTGGATTAGAGAGGGTGCAGAGGAGATTCACCAGGATGCTGTCTGGATTAGAGAGGGTGCAGAGGAGATTCACCAGGATGCTGCCTGGATTAGAGAGGGTGTAGAGGAGATTCACCAGGATGCTGCCTGGATTAGAGAGGGTGCAGAGGAGATTCACCAGGATGCTGTCTGGATTAGAGGGGGTGCAGAGGAGATTCACCAGGATGCTGTCTGGATTAGAGGGGATGCAGAGGAGATTCACCAGGATGCTGTCTGGATTAGAGAGGGTGCAGAGGAGATTCACCAGGATGCTGTCTGGATTAGAGGGGATGCAGAGGAGATTCATCAGGATGCTGTCTGGATTAGAGAGGGTGCAGAGGAGATTCACCAAATTGCTGTCTGGATTAGAGAGGATGCAGAGGAGATTCACCAGGATGCTGCCTGAATTAGAGAGGGTGCAGAGGAGATTCACCAGGATGCTGCCTGGATTAGAGAGGGTGCAGAGGAGATTCACCAGGATGCTGTCTGGATTAGAGAGGGTGCAGAGGAGATTCACCACGATGCTGTCTGGATTAGAGGGGATGCAGAGGAGATTCACCAGGATACTGTCTGGATTAGAGAGGGTGCAGAGGAGATTCACCAGGATGCTGTCTGGATTAGAGGGGATGCAGAGGAGATTCACCAGGATGCTGCCTGGATTAGAGGGGATGCAGAGGAGATTCACCAGAATGCTGTCTGGATTAGAGAGGGTGCAGAGGAGATTCACCAGGATGCTGTCTGGATTAGAGAGGGTGCAGAGGAGATTCACTAAAATGCTATCTGGATTAAAGAGCATGTCTTATGAGGAAAGGTTGAGTGAGTTAGGGATTTTCTCTTTGGAGTGACAGAGGATGAAAGGTGACCTGATAGAGGTGTACAAGATGATAAGCCTAGATTGTATGGACAGCCAGAAACTTTTTCCCAGGGTGGAAATGGCTAATACAAAGGGGTGGAATTTTAAGGTGATTGGGGGGAATATCAGAGGTAAGTTTTTACACAGAGAGTGGTGGGTGTGAAGAACACCCTGCTGGGGGGGGGGTGTAGAGGCAGATACATTCGAGACATTTAAGAGAGATAGACACATGGTTGATAGGAAATGGAGGGATTTGTGAGAGGGAAGTGTTAGATTGACCTTAGAGTAGGACAAAGGATCAGCATGACATTGTGGGCTGAAGGGCCTCTACTGGGCTGTACAGGCAGAAACGTGAAATGCACATTTGTGTTAACAACCGACTCGCCTGGGGAGGTGCTGAGAGCAGCCTGCAAGTGTCACCACACGTTCCAGTGCCTGCATTGAATGCCCACAATGCTTGGCAGAACACAACAAGAACAGCCCTGTCCCGCTCTCCCACCCATTCACACAGTCAGACAACCCCCGAACTGCAGTACGGGCCTCTGCACTCGGGCTCCAACCTCCGACATTCCGATTCGGGCCGTTTTACCTCGGGCAGTGGGTGTGGAGAAGAGGGAGTGAGTGGGGAGCGGTGGAAATCCCTCCTGCTGATTTCCGCCCCTCCCGTTGCCAGGGGACGGTGGGGGGGGGGAGGAGGCAGCAAGACCCTCTCAGCCCTGAGCGATTGGGCAAAGCTTGAACTTTGGACCTCAGCTCAGCGAGTACATCTGGGTAATGTCCCTTTAATGCTGGCAACACATTTACTCTCTCTGCCTGTTAGTGAGCCAGCAACCTGGTGTTAATGTGTTACTGACACACTGAATCTGTCGATCTGGGCTTCATTACATTTCCTTCCCCTTCACCTGGCGCACATCGCAATCTCCGCGGCTTCAGTCATCACGGGATCGATGCCTCTGTCAATACTTCATTATAAAAAGATTACTGGTTCCAGCGAAGTCCTCTGCGCCGTATCAAGTGTAATTGAATATAGCCAGGGAAACAAAACTCAGCTCAGTTTTGTTTTAGACTTGCGTCGGTAGGGAGTTACACTCCTTAATTCCACTACGTTACACCTCGGGCCGTGCCGGAGCCCGGCGATCAAATCCAGCGCCATTTGTAAGGAGTTTGTGTGGTCTCTCCGTGATCTAGGTGGGTTTCCTCCCATACTTTGACGAATTGGCCTTTGTAAATTCTCCTGTGGTTAGGCTAGGGTTAAATCTGGTTGCTGTGTGGTGCGACTGGAAGGGACAGAAGGGTTTGTTCTGTGGTGTATCTTTAAAAGACATATCACTCCCTGCTGGCAGACCCTGACTGACTGAGTGCCCGGTTAAGATGCTGAGCTGAACACTGGAACAGGCAGGGGTGTGTGTGTGTGTGTGTGTGTGTGTGGGGGGGGGGGGGTGTCAGAGAGTGTGTGAGTGTGTGTGCGCGGGTGTGTGTGTGTGTGTGAGAGAGTGTGTGAGTGTGTGTGTGCGCGCGCGCGAGAGAGAGAGTGGGCATCTGTGTGTGTGAGTATGTGCTACTTTGTGTGTGCGCTCAAGAGGGTGTTTCTATGTGCGTTAGTGTGGGTAGGTATTTGTATGTTTCTACATGCGTCGGTCTGTGTGCGCGTGTGTCTGTGCATTAAGGTGTGCGGGCGCGCGTAGGTGTGTGTGCATGTGTGGAGGGGTGTGAGTGTGTCTGTGTATGTGTGGGTGTGGGCCTGTGAGAGTATGTACGAGAGGGTGCGTCAGTGTGAGTGTGTTTGTGTCTGTGTGGTAAGGTGTCTGTGCGGTAAGGTGTCTGTGCATGAGGGAGTGTGTGTATCATGGTGTGTGGATGAGGGGTGTGAGTGTGCAGGGAGGGTGTGAGTGTGTCTGTGTGTGTGGGTGTGGGTCTGTGAGAGTATGTACCAGAGGGTGCCTCAGTGCGAGTGTGTTTGTGTCTGTGTGTTAAGGTGTCTGTGCATGAGGGAGTGTGTGTATCATGGTGTGTGGATGAGGGGTGTGTCTGTGTGGGCATGTGGACCTCAGACAGTGTGTGTGAAAGGGTGCGTCTGTGTGATTGGTGTGTGGGGGGTGGGAGAGTGAGTGTGTGTTTCTGTGTGTGTAACTGCGTGTGTCGGTCAGTGTGTGCCTGTGAGTGTGTGTGTATATGTGTGTCTGTGCATGAGGGTGTGTGTGTGTAAGGTTGTGTGTCTTTATGTGTGTGCCTTCATATGTTTATGTGTGTGTGTATCCCTGTGCATGAGGGTGTTTCGGTGTGTATGAACAAGTGTGTGTGAGACTCCAGTTCATCTTGACCAGGTCTGGGTCTATATGTGACTCCAGTCGGTCCCTACCCAGTCTGGGTCTATACGTGTCTCTCGTCCATCCTTACCCAGTCCGGGTCTATATGTGACTCCAGTCCATCCTTACCCAGTCCGGGTCTATATGTGACTCCAGTCCGTCCTCACCGTCTGGGTCTATATGTGACTCCAGTCCATCCTTACCCAGTCCGGGTCTATATGTGACTCCAGTCCGTCCTCACCGTCTGGGTCTATATGTGACTCCAGTCCATCCTTACCCAGTCTGGGTCTATATGTGACTCCAGTCTGTCCTCACCCAGTCTGGGTCTATATGTGACTCCAGTCCATCCTCACCCGGTCTGGGTCTATATGTGACTCCAGTCCATCCTTACACAGTCTGGTCTATACGTGACTCCAGTCTGACCGTACCTATTCTGGGTCTACGTGACTCAGTACACATACACAGACATATAAACATACATTTAGACACATACTGTCATAATCAAATATATTATTGGAAATAATCAGCACACACTGACTCTCAGTGACACCAAGAAACTGAGACAAACACTCACTTTCTCAGTGTTGGCCACCCTGTCACAGGAAAGACGTCGAGCTGGAGATGGTGCAGAAAAGATTTATGAGGATGCTGACTGGACTCGAGGGTCTGAGTTATAGGGAAGGGTTGACCTCACTGGATCTTTATTCCCTGGAGAATGAGGGGTGACCGCATTGAAGATTATAAAATCATGAGGGGTGTGGATAAGGTCACAGTCACAGTCTTTCCCCCAGGGTCGGGGAATCCAAAACCAGACCGCACAGACAGAAGAGAAGAGGGGAGAGATTTAAGAGACCTGAGAGGTAACATCTTTACATAGGGAGGTGAGTAGCTGAAACGAGCTGTCTCAGGAAGGGGCCAGTGTGAGTACAATTACAACACTGAAGAGGCATTTTGATAGGGACGTGAAGAGGAGGGTTATGAGCTAAACGCAGGCAACTGGGACAAGCAGGGTGAAGTTGAGGGCGATGTGGAGCAGTTGGGGAAAGGGCCTGTTTTGGTGCTGTAACCAGTCTGAGGCCGTTGCAGGACCCGAAACGTTGACTACTCCTTTCAACAGATGCTGCCCGACCTTTGTTTGTACGTCTTGATTTGACCACAGTATCTGCAGTGTACTTTGTGTTTACACTGAAAAGTAATGTGGATGCTTGAACTCTGCAGTAATGTCAGAAACCTGTCCCGGGGACACCAGGCAGGACCTTTATCTGTGAAATCATCCGTCAGTCCATTAGACATAAGAAGAAGCAGAATTGGGCCATTTGACCAATCAGGTCTTCTCCAGCCTTTTAGAAATGTTGCACTCGGTGTGGGGACTCACTAAGTCTAAACCTTGGAACTCCATCCTCTACAGCACCTTAGGGAGCAGCATCCCATTGAACTATTTCAGTATGCGTGGGGAAGGTGCTGTAGAGCAGGAAGTTCCAAGGTTCAGACTCAGTGACGGTGGGAAAGTGGGGTGAGCTGCCCATTGAACCATTTCAGTCCGTGTGGGGAAGGTGCTCTCCAAGGTGCTGCAGAGGAGGGAGTTCCAAGGTTTAGACTCAGTGACAGTTGGAAGGTGGGGTGAGCTGCCCATTGAACCATTTCAGTCCGTGTGGGGAAGGTGCTCTCCAAGGTGCTGTAGAGGAGGGAGTTCCAGGATTTAGACCCAGTAACGGTGAGAAGCTGGGGGTGAGCTGCCCAATTGAACCATTTCAGTCCGTGTGGGGAAGGTGCTCTCCAAGGTGCTGTTGGGAAGGGAGTTTCAGGGGTAGGTGTCATGTAGACTCAACAACAGCAGCATCAAGTACGAGCATAGATACTGACACCAAGCCTCACCCCCTCATCCACTCTGTGCAGGCACAGATTCTGTAACACAGACCGCCCCCTGGGTGAGGGGTTTGTAACCTTGCCTCAGGAAGCTTAGCTCCCAAGTGCGCACACCAGCTTCCGGTCTGCCTGATGTGAGGTGTTAGGACAAAGTCAACCATAGATACTGTGTCCTCGCTGCCTAGATACAGAAGCCAAGGCAGTACGATATGGAGAGCAAACAGCCTCTCCCTCTCTATGCAGCTGATGGAGAGAGCCCAATACAGTTTGGCACCAATGGCATCGCAGGAGTTGCCAGTCAGCGTTGAACTCACCGTAGGACTGCCTTAGGGACTACAGCTCCAGATTTTTCTCTTGCAGTTTACTCCTGAATCCTTCCCCACGAGTGGGTGCAGCCGCAAGGCAGCGGAGGTTTGAGATCAGAGTTATTCCTCTCCTAGATGAGCTGCCAACCACGGCTGGCAATCCCTCGTCGGCCCGAAACAGATGGTTTTAAGGTGCCGGAATCCTGCCTTTGCCCCTTCTGTCAGTGGAAATGGTTCTGGCGGGCTTGTAGTGAATAGACAATAGACAGTAGGTGCAGGAGTAGGCCATTCGGCCCTTCTAGCCAGCATCACCATTCACTGTGATCATGGTTGATCATATACAATCAGTACCCCATTCCTGCCCTCTCCCCACATCCCTTGACCCCGCTATTTATAAGAGCTCTATCTAACTCTCTCTTGAATGCATCCAGAGACTTGGCCTCCACTGCCTTCTGGGGCAGAGCATTCCACATATCCACCACTCTCTGGGTGAAAAAGTTTTTCAGCATCTCTGTTTTAAATGGCCTACCCCTTATTCTTAAACTGTGGCCTCTAGTTCTGGACTCACCCATCAGCGGGAACATGCTTCCTGCCTCCTGTGTGTCCAATCCCTTAATAATCTTATACGTTTCAATCAAATCCCCTCTCATCCTTCTAAATTCCAGTGTATACAAGCCCAGTCGCTCCAATCTTTCAACATATGACAGTCCCGCCATTCCGGGAATTAACATTGTGAACCTACGCTGCACTCCCTCAATAGCAAGAATGTCCTTCCTCAAATTTGGAGATCAAAAATGCACACAATACTCCAGGTGGGGTCTCACCAGGGCCCTGTACAGCTGCAGAAGGACCTCTTTACTCCTATACTCAATTCCTCTTGTTATAAAGGCCAGCATGCCATTAGCTTTCTTCACTGCCTGCTGTACCTGCATGCTTGCTTTCATTGACTGATGTACAAGAACATCTAGATCTCGTTGTACTTCCCCTTTTCCTAACTTGACTCCATTTGGATAGTAATCTGCCTTCCTGTTCTTGCCACCAAAGTGGATAACCTCACATTTATCCACATTAAACTGCATCTGCCATACATTTGCCCACTCACCCAACCTGTCCAAGTCACCCTGCATTCTCATAACATCCTCCTAACATTTCACACTCCCACCCAGCTTTGTGTCATCAGCAAATTTGCTAATGTTACTTTTAATCCCTTCATCTAAATCATTAATGTATATTGTAAACAGCTGCGGTCCCAGCTCCAAATCTTGCGGTACCCCACTGGTCACAGCCTGCCATTTCGAAAGGGACCCGTTAATCGCTACTTTTTGTTTCCTGTCAGCCAGCCAATTTTCAATCCATGACAGTACTCTGCCCCCAATACTGTGTGCCCTAATTTTGCCCACTAACTTCCTATGTGGGACTTTATCAAAAGCTTTCTGAAAGTCCAGGTACACTACATCCACTGGCTCTCCCTTGTCCATTTTCATAGTTACATCCTCAAAGAACTCCAGAAGATTAGTCAAGCATGATTTTCCCTTCATAAATTCATGCTGACTCGGACTGATCCTTCTACTGCTATCCAAATGTGTCGTAATTTCCTTTTTTATAATTGACTCCAGCATCTTTCCCACCACTGACGTCAGGCTAACCGGTCTATAATTCCCTGTTTTCTCTCTCCCTCCTTTCTTGAAAAGTGGGACAACATTATCCACCCTCCAAACAGCAGGAACTGTTCCTGAATCTATAGAGCATTGGGAAATGATTACCAATGCGTCCACGATTTCTAGAGCCACCTCTTTAAGTACCCTGGGATGCAGACCATCAGGTCCCAGGGACTTATCAGCCTTCAGACTAAACAGTCTGTCCAACACCATTTCTTGCCTAATATAAATTTCCTACAGTTCATCTTTTACCTGAGTTCCTTTGGCCACTGTTACATCTGGGAGATTGTTTGTGTCTTCCCTAGTGAAGACAGATCCAAAGTACCTGTTCAACTCATCTGCCATTTCCTTGTTCCCCATAATAAATTTACTCATTTCTGTCTTCAATGGCCCAATTTTGGTCTTAACTATTTTGTTGCTATTCACATAACTAAAGAAGCTTTAACTATCCTCCTTTATGTTCTTGGCTAGTTTACCTTCGTACCTCATTTTTTCTTGGTGTATTGCCTTTTTTGTTATCTTCTGTTGCTCTTTAAAAGCTTCCCAGTCCTCCGGTTTCCCACTCATCTTTGCTATGTTATACTTCTCTTTTATTTTTATACTGCCCTTTACTTCCCTCGTCAGCCACGGCCACCCCTTACTCCCCTTAGGATCTTTCTTCCTCTTTGGAATGAACCAATCCTTCACCTTCTGCATTATTCCCAGAAATACCTGCCATTTTTGTTCCACTGTCTTCCCTGCTAGGGTATTGTTCCATTGAACTTTGGCCAGCTCCTCCCTCATAGCTCCATAGTTCCCTTTGCTCAACTGTAATACTGACACATCCGATTTTCCCCTCTCCTTCTCAAATTTACACGTGAAGTTACACATGAAGGCCAGGAGCTGGACTTGGTTCTCAGAGGCTGTTTGAGACAGACGCCATTGTGAGCGCTTGTCCCTATCACCACCCCCGCTTATAACAACCTGAAGGAGTTTGTGAGGAGGCTCATCAGACCATTCCTGCTGGTTTGGTTCAGGCAGCAGAGAGGGGGAAATTCTAAAGGAGGTGTGAGGGGTAAGTTTTTATACACAGAGGATGGTGGATGCCTGGAATGGAGGTGGAGGCAAGTACAAAAGAGGTGTTTGAGAGGTTTTTAGACAGACACATTGAACAGAGCAAGAGCAGACCTCTTTTCCTGCTGTCCTCAGACTGAAACGGCAGTGATAATCCTTTCCCTCGGCACTGTCTGACCTGCTGGAATCCTCCAGCATTTTGTCTGTGTTGCTCGGATTTCCAGCAACTGCAGTTTTTCTCTTGTTCAAGCAGAGGCCCTTTGGCCCACAATGTTGTACCAAAGTGGTCATGACAGGAGTAACTCTCATTTCATTCTCCATTACACCCGTGTACCGATGAATAACCAAGAACTATCCTGAATTTTTAAATAAACTAAATTACCTTTACCTGCACATGGTCCATCTCCCTCCATTCCCTCCACATGGTCCATCTCCCTCCATTCCCTGCACTTAGTCCATCTCCCTCCATTCCCTGCACATGGTCCATCTCCCTCCATTCCCTGCACTTGGTCCATCTCCCTCCATTCCCTGCACATGGTCCATCTCCCTCCATTCCCTGCACTTGGTCCATCTCCCTCCATTCCCTGCACATGGTCCATCTCCCTCCATTCCCTGCACATGGTCCATCTCCCTCCATTCCCTCCACATGGTCCATCTCCCTCCATTCCCTGCACATGGTCCATCTCCCTCCATTCCCTGCACTTGGTCCATCTCCCTCCATTCCCTGCACATGGTCCATCTCCCTCCATTCCCTGTACATGGTCCATCTCCCATCATTCCCTGCACATGGTCCATATCCCATCATTCCCTGTACATGGTCCATCTCCCATGTTACAGAGAAAGGGCAGTGCAGGCAGGGAATAGGGTGCAAGATCGTAACGAGGTAGATTGTGAGGTCAGGAGTCCGTCTTGCTGTACGACTGAATATTTAACAGCGGGTAGAAGCTGTCCTTGGGCCTGGTGGGACGAGCTTTCAGGCGTTTGTATCTTCTGCCCGATGGGAGAATGTTTGGGGTGGGTGGGGGGTCTTTGGTTACGCTGCCTGCTTTACGGGGTCAGTGAGAGGTGCAGACAGAGTCCGTGGAGGGGAGGCTGGTTTCCGTGATGTGCTGAGCTGCGACCGCGACTCTCTGCGGTTTCTCGCTGTCCACGGGCAGAGCCGTTCCCGTACCGAGCCGGGATGCATCTGGATGGGATGCTCCGTGCGGTGGATCTGTAAACAGCGGCGTGGGCTGCTGGGGTCATGCCAACTCTCTTTCGCTTCCTGAGGAGGTAGAGGTGTTGGTGAGCTTGGCCGTGAGATCCTCCACCGCCCTGCAGGCACACGAGTGAAACAGAGGGGGACGAAGGAGCAGGTTTATTGGATATGCACATTTACATTGAAATGGATTTGCTGTGGGCCGCAGAATAACACTCAGAGCCTATGTCTTGTGCAGGCAGGTGGGGTTCAGTTCAACTGGGAATTGTGTTGAGGTCTGACAGGCCTGCTACTCTCCTATGGGTGTTTATCATGTCTGATAATAGTAGGAGACCTGTTCCTGTGTGGGAGAGTCTGTAAAGTGGAAACGCCATCGCACTGGGACATTTCCGCTCTCTCCGATGTTGGACGTCCGGGTTCAGTGGTACGAACAAACATCACAAACTGGGGTCTTCCTTGGGCAGTGGACGACCATGACATTGTCTGTGCCTGGTCCAGCCCTTCGCTCTCCGCGGAGCGTTACGGAACCGACTTCCCGGCCGCTGGATCTGACTGGGAATCTCACCCGCACAGTCCGCCGGAGCGGACTTCACACGCTAGGACGGGCATGTCCCCATCTCACTGGAGTGTGAGGCCCGTCAGCTACCCTCCCCCGGTTTATCCCACCTGCCGAAGCGGGTACAGGGGCTGAGGCCGCTGTCACGTGTAAACAGATATTTGTATCCGCAGGTGAGAACTGGGTGTCTGGTAAGGACCAAAGGTGAGGGAGCTGACCCGGAATGGACACCACACCACACATCATGTGCTGTATTGTTCAATGAAATGCCTTAAAATTTTTAAGTGGTTCTCTGTCTAAAAAATGTTTTTAACCGGTTTCAATCCCCTCTCAGTGAGAGAAGATGTTTACTGGTTCTGTGTTGTCTCTGGCAGGTTGGTGCCGCTGCCCAGCTTGGCGAGGAGGAAGGCCACTGACCACCATGGTTTCAGCAGCCCAGAAGAGCGAGGCGTGACCTGTCGTGCTACTCCCGCCTGCCTGACTCTCCCTATCCCTCCCTCTGGGCTCTCAGCCCCCTCCCCGTCCACCAGCCCTGGAATTCTGAAGTTGGAAGCCATGGTGGCCCCATCAGTGAGCTGAGCCACGCCACACCCCCCACCCCAGCACCAGCACCGTCCCGTTCCGGAGACCAACGAGAGGACCCCACCTACTTCCATTGGGATCAGATGCTGCTCGGCGGGAATCTTTTGGAAGCCCGGTCAAGGATGGCGAGACGTGACTGAGGGTCGTTGCGAGTCTGGGGGGAGGGGGTGAGAGAGAGAAGAGGGGGGTGGCGCTTTTTCCCCAGTTGGATCTCCCTGGAGGGGAGGAGGGGCAAACAGCGTCGTCTCGGGGAGCTCGACGGTGAGAAAGAAGGAACAAGAACGGGACGGAAGGGAGCGGGAGGAGGTAAGCACGGATTGTCCTGCAGTGAGATGGAATGAGTTGACGAAGAAAGAGAGGTACGGACGAATAAGGGAAGGACGGAACGAACTGCGGACCGGGGCAAGGGATAGTCTGGTGTTGACGGCGGAAGAGAAACGTGTGTTTGGTGTTCAGAAGGAAGGAGGGAAGGAATTAACGAAGAAAGAGATCGAACGAAGGAAGGAAAGAGGGGCAGAGAGGCCAGCGTTAATGGTGGAGGAAGGGAGCCGGCACAGAGAGACCGCGGCGAAGATGTCGCCCTCCCTTGCCCTCCACTGTGCCCCGTTGCCACTGCTCTTGGTGCTGGCGTGCCTCGCGGGCCCGGGCTGGGCGCTGGAGTTCGGGGGCTCGGCCGGCCAGTGGGCACGCTATGGCCGGTGGGAAGAGGCGGGCTCGAACGGGCAGCTGAGTTTCAGCCTGCGCACCAACATCAGCCGGGCCCTGCTGCTGTACGTGGACGACGGAGGCTACTGCGACTTCCTGGAGCTGATGGTGGCCGGCGGGCACCTGCGGCTCCGCTTCACCATCTTCTGCGCGGAGCCGGCCGAGCTGGTCAGCCAGGCCCGGGTGGACGACGACCGCTGGCACATGGTGGTGCTGACGCGCAACAACCGGGAGACCCGGCTGATGGTGGATGGCCACTCGCAGGCCGCCGCCGTCCGCTCCAAGCGCCAGGACATGACGGTGGCCAGCGACCTCTTCGTGGGGGGCATCCCGCCCGACGTCCGGCTGTCCGCCCTCACCTCCAGCACCGCCAAGTACGAGCCCCCGTACCACGGGCTGCTGGCCAACCTCAAGCTGGGCGAGGCGCCCCCTCTGCTGATCAGCAGCCAGGGCATCCGCGGCGAGGACGAGCTCGTCTGTGCCCGGCACAATCCCTGCCTCAACGGTGGCTCCTGCTCGGCGCGGGGCGGGCAGGCCGTCTGCGACTGTACCGGAACAGGCTACCGGGGGAAGGTGTGCGGAGAAGGTAGGGAGGAGCTCCGGTTTGGGGGGGTGTGGGGGTTTGGGAGGAGTGGGGTCTGGTTGAGGGAGGGGCAGTTGTCAGACTGTATCTGGGATGGTTGGGAGGCTCCCTGGCTGTACCAGGCGGGTTGTCCCACAGACGGTATCCTGTGAGATCATGAGGGGGTCAAAGTGGACGCGATGGGCACCCACTGGGCGTTGGGAGTGTCATGCCGGGACGAGAGGGCATCAGACCACTCCTCGTTGGGTGCGATCTGGTGTCGGACTGTGCTGTCTGGGGTGTGAATCGGTGGCTCCGGTGAGGCCGAGATCCCAGGAGAAGCTGAGATGCTCCCGCTGGGAGTCAGTCAAGTGCTGAGGGTCCGGGCAACAGAGGACGAGAATGTTCGCGTTGCGGGAGGGGAACTTCTGGAACTCACTGCCCCCCGAGGGTGTTGGAGACTAGTGTCTCACTGACCCCCCCCCCCCCCCCGATGGTGTTGGAGACTAGTGTCCCACTGACCTCCCCCCCCCCCCCCGAGTGTTGTAGACTAGTGTCTCTCTGACCCCCCCCCCCCCCCGAGGGTGTTGTAGACTAGTGTCTCTCTGACCCCCCCCCCCCCCCCCGAGGGTGTTGTAGACTAGTGTCTCTCTGACCCCCCCCCCAAGGGTGTTGGAGACTAGTGTCTCACTGACCCCCCAAGGGTGTTGGAGACTAGTGTCTCACTGTCCCCCCCCCAAGGGTGTTGTAGACCAGCTGTTCACTGTCTCCCCCAAGCGTAGAGGAGACTGATCACTCAGAGGTGGGTAAATATTTGAATTTATTGGGGGGGGTGTAGGGAAATGGGGCGGTGTAGACCAGCCTTGGTGAGATCGGTGTTGGGCAGCCTGGCCTCCTCCTGCTCATGTTCTCTTGTGTCCGTCTGTTACGTTAAAATCCTGCCAACGGCAGACAAACAAGAGATCCTGCAGGTGCTGGAAATCCAGAGCAACACACACAAATACTGGCGGAACTCAGCAGGTCAGGCAGCATCTACACACAGATGATATTTTGGGCAGAAATACTTCATTGGGATATTTCATCCAAAACGCTTCACCTCAATATTGTGGTATTGAGTGTATTCATTATAGGAAGGATGTGGAAGCTTTTGAGAGCGTCTCTTATGAGGGAAGTTTGAGTGAGCTGGGGATTTTCTCTCTGGAGTGAAGGAGGATGAGAAGACACTTGATAGAGGTGTACAGGATGATAAAAGGCATCGATCGAGTGAACAGCTGGAGCTACTTTTCCCATGACAGAAATGGCTAATACGAGGGTCTTGATTTTAAGGGGATTGGAAGAAAGTAGAGGGGGGATGTTAGAGGTAGGTTTTTTTACACATAGAGCGGTGGGTGTGTGGAACACCCTGCCAGGTGTGGAGGTAGATGCCGATACATTAGGGTCATTAAAAGACTTGTAGCTAGGCACTTGGATGTTAGAAAAATGGAGGGTTATGTGGGAGGGAAATTCATCTCGGAGTAGGTTAAAGGGTCAGCACAACATTGTGGGCCGAAGGGCCTTGTAGTGTGGTGTTCTGTTCTACATATATTTAAATCTTGTTCACAGCAGTTTCAGAATTAGAATCAGGTTTATTATCACTGACATATGACATGAATCTTGTCATTTTTTGACAGCCACACATTGCAAACGATAAACATTACTGTAAGTTACCAAAGGTAAATAACTCATGCAAAAAGAGAGGAAACGAGAGGGTAGGTTTTTTATTCAGAGAGTGGTGAGTACGTGGAATGGGATGCCAGTGACGGTGGTGAAGGTGGAAACAATAGGATCTTTTAAGAGACTCCTGGATTGGTACATGGAGCTTAGAAAAATAGAGGGCTATGTGTAACCCTAGGTAGTTCCTAGGTATTCGGCACAGCTTTGTGGGCTGAAGGGCCTGTATTGTGCTGCAGCTTTCTATGTTTCTAAAATAGTGAAATCGTGTTCATGGGTTCACTGTCCGTTCAGAAATCAGATGGCGGAGGGGAAGATCTGTTCTGAAAACACTGAGTGTTGTTACAGATAGTGAGGGTCGTCAGTGATGGATGGATGGAATTTTGTAGATAATGGTCACTGATTATGACGGGGAGAGAACCCAAGCCCTAACCCAGAACAGCAGGCATTGAAGGTGAAAGGGGAAAGTTCAGAGGAGATGAGTAGGGGGAGAGTGGTGGGTGTGTGGACTGTTCTGCCGGGGTGGGGGTGGAGACAGATATGATAGAAGCATTTAAGAGACTGTTAGACAGACACTTTCATGTGTAGGGAATGGAGGGAGATGGACCATGTTCAGGGAATGATGGGAGATGGACCATGTTCAGGGAATGGAGGAAGGTGGATCATGTGCAGGGAATGATGGGAGATGGACCATGTGCTAGGAATGGAGGGAGATGGACCATGTGCAGGGAGAAGGGATTTAGTTTAATTCGGCATCATGGTCAGCACAGACATTTTGGACCAAATGGCCTGCTCTCATGCTATACTGTCCTATTTTCTATGTTCAGAGTATTTTGTGCCAGGGAATTCCCAGTCATCAGGGTGAGCTATTAGTAGATGTTGGACAAGCTGAGGTCGTTTTCTCTGGAAAAGCAGAAGCCGAGGAGAGATCTGATGAAGTGTAATAAGATTATTAGAGGAACAAATAGGATAGACAGTCAGTCCTTTTCCCAGCATGGAAATGTCAAATACTGTATGACATTTCATTCCTGATTAAAAACAGACTGCTTCTCTCTATCTATGCCTCTCATAATCTTATAAACATCTATCAGATCTCCCCTCAGCCTCCGATGCTCCAGAGAAAACAGCACAAGTTTGTCCAGCCTCTCATGATAACACGTCCTGTAACCCAGTCAGCATCCTGTTGAACCTCCTCTGCAACCTCTCCAAAACCCCCGCACCCTTCCTGTAATGGGGCGACCAGCCACTCACCATGAACATTATGACCAACACTGACTCAAATGCAAACGTGACCTTCTGACTTTTATTCTCAATGGCCTGACCCATCAAGCCCAGTGTGGGGTACACCTTCTCAACAACACTGTCTACTTGTGCTGCCACTTTCGGGGAGCTGTGGGCTTGGAGTCCTCTGTTTACCAGTGCACAAAACCCCATTACTGTCTGCACGCTGGCTCATTACATTTCACCTGCCAAAGAGCAACACCTCACACTTGACCAGAGTGGATGTGGAGAGGATGTTTCCTATAGTGGGAGAGTCTAGGACCAGAGGACACAGATAGAGTGGATGTAGAGAGGATGTTTCCTGTAGTGGGGGAGTCTAGGACCAGAGGACACAGATAGAGTGGATGTGGAGAGGATGTTTCCTATAGTGGGAGAGTCTAGGACCAGAGGACACAGATAGAGTGGATGTGAGAGGGTATTTCTGATAGTGGGGGAGTCTAGGACCAGAGGATACAGATAGAGAGTATGTGGAGAGGAGAACATGTTTTACTGTGGCAGGGGTGTCTAGGATCACAGGACTCAGTTAGAGTTGATGTAGAGAGGTGAGGATGATTCCAATAGTGCGGGAGTGCAGGACCAAAGGACACAGATGTTGTGGATGTGGAGACAATGTTTCCGATAGCGGGGGAGTCTAGGACCAGAGGACACAGATGGTGTGTATGTGGAGAGGATGTGTCCAATAGTGTGGGAGTCTAGGACCAGAGGATACAGATAGAGAGTATGTGGAGAGGAGGACATGTTTCCTATAGTGTGGGAGTCTAGGACGAGAGGACATAGTACGGATGTGGAGAGGATGTTTCCTGTAGTGGGGGAGTCTAGTAGCAGAGGACACAAATAGAGTGGATGTGGAGAGAATGTTTCCGATATTGGGGGTGTCTGGGACCAGAGGTCACAGATAGAGTAGATGTGGAGAAGATGTTTCCTATCATGGGGGTGTCTAGGACCAGAGGCCACAGATGGTGTGGATGTGGAGAGCATGTTTCCTATAGTGGGGGAGTCTTGGAGCAGTGGACACAGTGGATGTGGAGAGGATTTTTCTGATAGTGCGGGAGTCTAGGACCAGAGGACATAGATACAGTGCATGTGGACAGGATGTACCCTATAGTCAAGGAGTCTAGGACCAGAGGACGCAGAGTGGATGTGTAGAGGATGTTTCCGATAATGGGTTAGTCTAGGACCAGAGGACACAGATAGAGTAGGTGTGGAGGGTCTGTTTCCTGTAGTGGGGAATTTAGGACCACAGGACACAGATCCAGTGGCTGCGGAGAGGATGTTTCTGATAGTGGGGACCCTCAAACCTGACGGTAGAGATAGAGCAGCTGTGCAAAGGATGTTTCCTTTAGTGGGGGAGTTTAGAACCAGAGGACACAGATTGTGTGGATGTGGAGAGGAGGTTTCCTATACTGGGGGTGTCTAGCACAAGAGGACACAGATAGAGTAGATGTGGAGAGGATGTTTCCTATAGTGGGGGAGTCTAGGACCAGAGGACACAGATTGTGTGGATGTGGAGAGGATGTTTCCTATCGTGGGGGAGTCTAGGACCAGAGGACACATGTAGAGTGGATGCGGAGAGGAGAACATGTTTCCTATAATGGGGGAGTCTAGCACCACAGGACACAGGTCCAGTGGATGTGGAGAGGATATTTCCGATAGTGGGGACCCTCGAACCTGACGGTAGAGATAGAGCAGCTGTGCAAATGATGTTTCCTATAGTGGGGGAGTTTAGAACCAGAGGACACAGATGGTGTGCATGTGGAGAGGATGTATCCTATAGTGGGGGTGTCTAGGACCAGAGGACACAGTGTGGATGTGGAGAGGATGTGTCCAGTAGCAGGGGAGTCTAGTATCAGAGGACACAAATAGAGTGGATGTGGAGAGAATGTTTCCTATAGTGGGGGTGTCTGGGACCAGAGGTCACAGATAGCGTGGATGTGGAGAGGATGTTTCCTATAGTCAGGGAGTCCAGAACCGGAGGACACAGTGTGGATGTGGAGAGGATGTCTCCTGTAATGGGGGAGTCTGGGATCAGAGGACACATATAGAGTGGATGTTGAGAGGATGTTTCCTATAGTGGGGGTGTCTGGGACCAGAGGTCACAGATAGCGTGGATGTGGAGAGGATGTTTCCTATACTGGGGGTGTCTAGGACCAGCGGACACAGATAGAGTGGATGTGGAGGGGCTGTTTCCTGTTGTGGAGGAGTCTAGGACCAGAGGACATGTGTAGAGTGGATGCGGAGAGGAGAACATGTTTCCTAGAGTGGGGGACTCTAGCACCACAGGACAGAGATCCAGTGGATGTGGAGAGTATGTTTCCGATAGTGGGGACCTCGAACCTGAGGGTACAGATAGAGCAGCTGTGCAAAGGATGTTTCCTATAGTGGCGGTGTCTAGGACAAGAGGACACAGATGGAGTGGCTGTGGAGAGGATATTATAGTGGGAGAGTCTAGGACCAGAGGACACACATAGAGTGGATGTGGAGAGGATGTTTCTGATAGTGTGGGAGTCTAGGACCAGAGGATACAGATAGAGAGTATGTGGAGAGGCGAACATATTTCCTATAGTGTGGGAGTTAAGGACCAGAGGACATAGTGTGGATGTGGAGAGGATGATTCCTGTAGTGGGGGAGTCTAGGACCAGAGGACACAAATGGAGTGGATGTGGAGAGAATGTTTCCTATACTGGGGGTGTCTGGGACCAGAGGACACAGACAAAGTAGATGTGGAGAGGATGTTTCCTCTCGTCGGGGAGTCTAGGACCAGAGGACACAGATAGAGTGGATGTAGAGAGGAGAGGATGTTTCCTATACTGGGGGTGTCTAGGAGCAGAGGACACAGATGGAGTGGCTGCGGAGAGGATGTTCACGAAAGTGGGAGAGTCTAGGACCATAGAGTGGATGTGGAGAGGATGTTTCCTGTAGTGGGGGAGTTTAGGACCAGAGGACACAGATAGAGTGGATGTGGAGAGGTTTTTTCCTGTGGCAGGGGAGTCTAGGACCAGAGGACACAGATAGAGTGGATGTAGAGAGGAGAGGATGTTTCCTATAGTGGGGGTGTCTAGGAGCAGAGGACACAGATGGAGTGGCTGCGGAGAGGATGTTCACGAAAGTGGGAGAGTCTAGGACCAGAGGACACAGATAGAGTGGATGTGGAGGGAATGTTTCAAATATTGGGGGTGTCTGGGACCAGAGGTCACAGATAGAGTAGATGTGGAGAAGATGTTTCCTATCATAGGGGAGTCTAGGACGAGTGGACACAGATGGTGTGGATGTGGAGACAATGTTTCTGATAGTGGGGGGAGTCTAGCACCAGAGGACACTAATAGAGTAGATGTGGAGAGGATGTTTCCTATACTGGGCGAGTCCAGGAGCAGAGGACACAGGTAGAGTGGATGTGGAGAGGACGTTTCCTAAAGTGGGGGAGTCTAGGACCAGAGGACACAGATGGTGTGGATGTGGAGATGACGTTTCCGATAGTGGGGGAGTCTAGGACCAGAGGACACAGATGGTTTGGATGTGGAGAGCATTTTTCCTATAGAGGGGTGTCAAGGACCAGAGGACGCAGATACAGTGGATGTTGAGAGGATTTTTCCGATATTGGGGACCCTCGAACATGATGGTACAGATAGAGCAGCTGTGCAGAGGATGTTTCCTATAGTGGGGGAGTTTAGGACCAGAGGACACAGATAGAGTGGATGTGGAGAGGATGTTTCCTATAGTGGGGGAACTAAGACCAGAGGACACAGATAGTGTGGATGTGCAGAGGCTGTTTCCTGTAGTGGGGGAGTTTAGGACCTGAGGACACAGAAAGCGTTGATGTAGATAGGTGAGGATGTTTCCTATATTGGGGGAGTCTAGGACAAGAGGACACAGATAGCATCGATGTGGAGAGGATATGTGCAATAGTGGGTGAGTCTAGCACCGGAGGACACAGTTAGAGTGGACGTGGAGAGCACGTTTCCTGTAGTGGGGGCGTCTAGGACCAGAGGACACAGATAGAGTGGATGTGGAGAGGATGTTTCCTATAGTGGGGGAGTCTTGGACCAGAGGACACAGATACAGTGGATGTTGAGAGGATGTTTCCTATAGTGGGCGTGTCTTGGACCAGAGGACACAGATGGACTGGCTGCGGAGAGGATGTTTCCGATGCTGGGGGAGTCTAGCACCAGAGGACACAGATATGGTGGATGTGCAGAGGCTGTTTCCTGTAGTGGTGGAGTTTAGGACCAGAGGACACAGATGGTGTGGATGTGGAGAGGATGTTTCCTATAGTGGGGGAGTTTAGGACCAGAGGACACAGATAGAGTGGATGTGGAGAGGATGTTTCCTATAGTGGGGGAGTCCAAGACCACAGGACACGGATAGATTGGTTGTGGAGAGGATATTTCCTATAGTCAGGGAGTCTAGAACCGGAGGACACAGTGTGGATGTGGAGAGGATGTTTCCTATAGTGGGGGAGTCTAGGACCAGCGGACACAGATGGAGTGGATGTGGAGAGGATTTTTCTGATAGTGCGGGAGTCTAGGACCAGAGGACACAGACAAAGTGGATATGCAGGGGTATTCGGGGAGTTTCGGACCAGAGTACACAGATAGTGTGGATCTGGAGAGGATGTTTCCAATAGTGGGGTAGTCTAGGACCAGAGGACACAGATGCTGTTAATGTGGAGAGCATGTTTCCTATTGCGGGGGAGTCTAGTACCAGAGGACACTGATAGAGTAGATGTGGAGAGGATGTTTCCTACACTGGGCAAGTCTATGACCAGACGACACAGATAGAGTGGATGTGGAGAGGACGTTTCCGTTAGTGGGGGAGTCTTGGATCAGAGGACACAGATGGTGTGGATGTGGAGAGGATGTTTCCGATAGTGGAGGGGTCTAGGACCAGAGGACACATGTAGAGTGGATGTGGAGAGGAGAAGAAGTTTCCTATAGTGGGGGAGTCTAGCACCACAGGACCAGATACAGTGGTGGTGGAAGGATCTTTCGAATAGTGGGGACCCTTGAACCTGAGGTTAAAGATAGGGCCCCTGTGGAAAGGATGTTTCCCATGGTGGGGTGGTTTAGGACCAGAGGACACAGATGGTGTGGATGTGGAGAGGACGTTTCCTAAAGTGGGGGAGTCTAGGACCAGAGGACACAGATGGTGTGGATGTGGAGAGCATGTTTCCTATAGCGGGGGGGGGGGGGGGTGTCTAGGACCATAGAACCATAGATACAGTGGATGTGGAGAGGATGTTTCCTGTACCAGGGGGGTCTAGGACCAGAGGACACTGATAAAGTGGATGTGGACAGGATGTTCCCGTTAGTGGGGGAGTCTAGGACCAGAGGACACAGATAGAGTGGATGTGGACAGGATGTTTCCGTTAGTGGGGGAGTCTTGGATCAGAGGACACAGATGGTGTGGATGTGGAGAGGATGTTTCCGATAGTGGAGGGGTCTAGGACCAGAGGACACATGTAGAGTGGATGTGGAGAGGAGAAGAAGTTTCCTATAGTGGGGGAGTCTAGCACCACAGGACCAGATACAGTGGTGGTGGAAGGATCTTTCGAATAGTGGGGACCCTTGAACCTGAGGTTAAAGATAGGGCCCCTGTGGAAAGGATGTTTCCCATGGTGGGGTGGTTTAGGACCAGAGGACACAGATGGTGTGGATGTGGAGATGATGTTTCCGATAGTGGAGGAGTCTTGGACCAGAGGACACAGATGGTGTGTATGTGGAGAGGATGTGTCCGACAGTGTGGGAGTCTAGGAGCAGAGGACACCGATAGAGAGTATGTGGAGAGGCGAACATGTTTCCTAGTGTGGGGGAGTCTTGGACCAGAGGACACAGATACAGTGGATGTTGAGAGGATATTTCCGATATTGGGGACCCTCGAACCTGAGGGTACAGGTAGAGCAGCTGTGCAGAGGATGTTTCCTATAGTGGGGGAGTTTAGGACCAGGTGTCGCAAATGGTGTGGATGTGGAGAGGATGTTCCATATAGTGGGGGAGTCTAGGACCAGAGGACAAAGAATGGATGTGGAGAAGATTTTTCTGATAGTGCATGAGTCTTGGACCAGAGGACACAGATAGGGTGGATGTGGAGAGGATGTTTCCTATAGTCAGGGAGTCCAGAACCGGAGGACACAGTGTGGATGTGGAGAGGATGTCTCCTGTAATGGGGGAGTCTGGGATCAGAGGACACATATAGAGTGGATGTTGAGAGGATGTTTCCTATAGTGGGGGAGTTTAAGACCAGAGGACACAGATAGTGTGCATGTGCAGAGGCTGTTTCCTGTAGTGGGGGAGTTTAGGACCAGAGGACACAGAAAGAGTTGATGTAGATAGGTGAGGATGTTTCCTATATTGGGGGAGTCTTGGACCAGAGGACACAGATAGAGTGGATGTGGAGACGATGTTTCCTATAGTCAGGGAGTCCAGAACCAGAGGACACAGTGTGGATGTGGAGAGGATGTTTCCTGTAGTGGGGGAGTCTGGGATCAGAGGACACAAATAGCATGGAAGTGGAGAGGATATTACTGATAGTGGGCGAGTCTAGCACCAGAGGACACAGTTAGAGTGGATGTGGAGAGCACGTTTCCTGTGATGGGGGCGTCTAGGGCCAGAGGACACAGATAGAGTGGATGTGGAGAGGATGTTTCCTATAGTGGGGGAGTCTAGTATCACAAATGGAGTGGATGTGGAGAGGATATTTCCTATAGTAGGGGAGTCTTGGACCAGAGGACACAGATAGAGTGGATGTTGAGAGGATGTTTCCAATATTGGGGACCCTCGAATCTGAGGGTACAGATAGAGCAGCTGTGCAGAGGATGTTTCCTATAGTGGGGGAGTTTAGGACCAGGTGTCGCAAATGGTGTGGATGTGGAGAGGATGTTTCCTAAAGTGGGGTAGTCTAACACCAGAGGACGCAGATAGAGTGGATTTGGAGAGGATGTGTCCGATTGAGTGGGGGAGTCTAGGACCAGCGGACACAGATAGAGAGTATGTGGAGATGCGAACATGTTTCCTATAGTGGGGGAGTTTAGGACCAGGTGACACAGATGGTGTGGATGTGGAGAGGATGTTTCCTATAGTGCGGGCGTCTAGGACCAGAGGACACAGGGTGGATGTGGAGACGATATTTCCTATAGTAGGGGCGTCCAAGACCACAGGACACAGATAGATTGGTTGTGGAGAGGATGTTTCCTATAGTCATGGAGTCCAGAACCGGAGGACACAGTGTGGATGTGGAGAGGATGTTTCCTATAGTGGGGTAGTCTAGGACCAGAGGACACAGATGCTGTTAATGTGGAAAGCATGTTTCCTATTGCGGGGGAGTCTAGTACCAGAGGACACTGATAGAGTAGATGTGGAGAGGATATTTCCTATAATCAGGGAGTCTAGAACCGGAGGACACAGTGTGGATGTGGAGAGGATGTTTCCTATAGTGGGGGAGTCCAGTATCACAAATAGAGTGGATGTGGAGCAGATATTTCCTATAGTGGGGGAGTCTTGGACCAGAGGACACAGATACAGTGGATGTTGAGAGGATGTTTCCGATATTGGGAACCCTGGAACCTGAGGGTACAGATAGAGCAGCTGTGCAGAGGATGTTTCCTATAGTGGGGGAGTTTAGGACCAGGTGTCGCAAATGGTGTGGATGTGGAGAGGATGTTTCCTAAAGTGGGGTAGTCTAACACCAGAGGACACAGATAGAGTGGATGTGGAGAGGATGTTTCCTAAAGTGGGGTAGTCTAACAGCAGAGGACGCAGATAGAGTGGATTTGGAGAGGATGTGTCCGATAGTGTGGGAGTCTAGGACCAGCGGACACAGATAGAGAGTATGTGGTGATGCGAACATGTTTCCTATAGTGGGGGAGTTTAGGACCAGGTGACCAGAGGACACAGATAGCGTGGATGTGGGGAGGATGTTTCCTATAGTCATGGAGTCCTGAACCGGAGGACACAGTGTGGATGTGGAGAGGATGTTTCCTATAGTGGGGGAATCTAGGACCAGAGGACACAGAGTGGATGTGGAGAAGATTTTTCTGATAGTACGTGAGTCTAGGACCACAGGGTGGATGTGGAGAGGATATTTCCTATAGTGGGGGAGTCTTGGACCAGAGGACACAGATAGAGTGGATGTGGAGAGGATGTTTCCTGTAGTGTGGGAGTCTATGACCAGAGGACACAGATAGAGTGGATGTGGAGACGATGTTTCCGATATTGGGGGAGTCTAGGACCAGAGGACACAGATGGTGTGGATGTGGAGAGCATGTTTCCTATAGCGGCTGAGTCTTGGACCAGTGGACACTGATTGTGTGGATGTGGAGAGGATGTTTCTTGTACCATGGGAGTCTAGGACCAGAGGACGCAGATAGAGTGGATGTGGAGAGGATGTTTCCGATAGTGGGGATCTCGGACCAGAGGACACAGATGGTGTGGATGTGGAGAGGATGTTTCCGAAAGTGGCGGAGTCTAGGACCTGAGGACACATGTAGAGTGGATGCAGAGAGGAGAAGAAGTTTCCTATAGTGGGGGAGTCTAGCACCACAGTACACAGATACAGTGGTGGTGGAAGGATCTTTCGAATAGTGGGGACCCTCGAACCTGAGGTTAAAGATAGAGCCCCTGTGGAAAGGTTGTTTCCCATGGTGGGGGGTTTAGGACCAGAGGACACAGATACAGTGGATGTTGAGAGGATGTTTCCGATATTGGCGACCCTCGAACCTGAGGGTACAGATAGAGCAGCTGTGCAGAGGAAGATCCCTCTAGTGGGGAGTTTAGGACCAGAGGACACAGATGGTGTGGATGTGCAGAGGATGTTTCCTATAGTGGGGGAGTCTTGGACCAGAGGACACAGATAGAGTGGATGTGCAGAGGATGTTTCCTATAGTGGGGGAGTCTTGGACCAGAGGACACAGATACAGTGGATGTTGAGAGGAAGTTTCTGATATTGGGGACCCTCGAACCTGAGGGTACAGATAGAGCAGCTGTGCAGAGGAAGATCCCTCTAGTGGGGAGTTTAGGACCAGGTGACACAGATGGTGTGGATGTGGAGAGGATGTTTCATATAGTGGGGGAGTCTAGGACCAGAGGACACAGATGGTGTGGATGTGGAGAGGATGTTTCATATAGTGGGGGAGTCTAGGACCAGAGGACGCAGATAGAGTGGATGTGGAGAGGATGTTTCCGATAGTGGGGGAGTCCAAGACCAGAGGACACAGATGGTGTGGATGTGGAGAGGATGTTTCCTGTACCATGGGAGTCTAGGACCAGAGGACGCAGATAGAGTGGATGTGGAGAGGATGTTTCCGATAGTGGGGATCTCGGACCAGAGGACACAGATGGTGTGGATGTGAAGAGGATGTTTCCTATAGTCAGGGAGTCTAGGACCAGAGGACACAGACAATGTGGATGTGGAGTGGATATTTCCGATACTGGGGGAGTCTAGCACCAGAGGACACAGATAGAGTGGATGTGGAGAGGATATTTCCGATAGTGGATGAGTCTTGGACCAGTGGACACAGATGGTGTGGATGTGGAGATGATGTTTCCTATAGTGGGGGTGTCTAGGACCAGAGGACACAGAGTGGATGTGGAGAGGATTTTTCTGAAAGTGCGGGAGTCTAGGACCAGAGGACACAGATAGGGTGGATGTGGAGACGATATTTCCTATAGTAGGGGAGTCCAAGACCACAGGACTCGGATAGATTGGTTGTGGAGAGGATGTTTCCTATTGCGGGGGAGTCTAATACCAGAGGACACTGATAGAGTAGATGTGGAGAGGATGTTTCTTACACCGGGCGAGTCTAGGAGCAGAGGACACAGATGGAGTGGATGTGGAGAGGATGTTTCCTGTAGTGCGGGAGTCTATGACCAGACGACACATATGGAGTGGATGTGGAGAGGACGTTTCCTAAAGTGGGGGAGTCTAGGACCAGAGGACACAGATGGAGTGGATGTCGAGAGCATGTTTCCTATAGCGGGGGAGTCTTGGACCAGAGGACACTGATGGTGTGGATGTGGAGAGGATGTTTCCTATAGCGGGGGGTCTAGGACTAGAGGACACGGATAGAGTGGATGTGGTGAGGGTGTTTCCTATAGCGGGGGTTCTAGGACCAGAGGACACAGATAGAGTGGATGTGGAGAGGATGTTTCCTATAGTGGGGGAGTCTTGGACCAGAGGACACAGATAGAGTGGATGTGGAGAGGATGTTTCCTGTAGTGGGGGAGTCTAGGACCAGAGGACACAGATAGAGCAGCTGTGCAGAGGATGTTTCCTATAGTGGGGGAGTCTAGGACCAGAGGACACAGATAGAGTGGATATGGAGAGGATGTTTCCTGTAGCATGGCAGTCTAGGACCAGAGGACACAGATAGAGTTGATGTAGAGAGGAGAGGATGTTTCCAATAGTGGGGGAGTGCAGGAGCGGAGGACCATGATAGACTGGGTGTGGAGCAGATGTTTCCTATATTCAGGGAGTCTTTGACCAGAGGACGCAGAGAGGATGTGGAGAGGATGTTTCCGATAGTGGGGGAGTTTAAGACCAGAGGAAACCGAAAGAGTTGATGTCGATAGGTGAGGATGTTTCCTGTATTGGGGGTGTCTAGGACCGGAGGACACAGATAGAGTGGATGTGCAGAGGATTTTTCCTGTAGTGGGGGCGCCTAGGACCAGAAGACACAGATAGAGTAGATGTGGAGAGGATGTTTCCAATAGTGGCGGAGTCTCGGACCAGAGGACGCAGATAGAGTGGCTGTGGAGAGGATGTTTCCTATAGTCAGGGAGTCCCGAACCAGAAAACACAGTGTGGATGTTGAGAGGATGTTTCCTGTAGTGGGGGAGTCTAGGACCAGAGGACACAGATAGAGTGGATGTGGAGAGGATGTTTCCTACAGTGGGGGTGTCTAGCACCAGAGGACACAGTTGGAGTGGATGTGGAGAGGATGTTTCCTATAGTGGGGGAGTCTAGTATCACAAATAGAGTGGATGTGGAGAGGATGTTTCATATAGTGGGGGAGTCTCGGACCAGAGGACACAGAGTGGATGTGGAGAAGATTTTTCTGATAGTGCGTGATTCTAGGACCAGAGGACACAGATAGGGTGGATGTGGAGAGGATATTTCCTATAGTGGGGGAGTCTAGGACCAGAGGACACAGATAGAGTGGATGTGGAGAGGATGTTTCCTATAGTGGGGGAGTCTAGGACCAGAGGACACAGATACAGTGGATGTGGGAGGATCTTTCCAATAGTGGGGACCCTCGAACCTGAGGTTACTGATAGAGCCCCTGTGGAAAGGATGTTTCCCATGGTGGGGGAGTTTAGGACCAGAGGACACAGATGTTGTGGATGTGGAGAGGACGTGTCCGATAGTGTGGGAGTCTAGGAGCAGAGGACACAGATAGAGAGTATGTGGAGAGGCGAACATGTTTCCTATAGTGGGGGAGTCTTGGACCAGAGGACACAGATTCAGTGGATTTTGAGAGGCTGTTCCGATATTGGGGACCCTTGAACCTGAGGGTAAAGATAGAGCAGCTGTGCAGAGGATGTTTCCTATAGTGGGGTAGTCTAGGTCCAGAGGACACAGATAGAGTGGATGTGAAGAGGATGTTTCCAATAGTGAGGGAGTCCAAGACCAGAGGACATGGATAGACTTTATGTAGAGTGGATGTTTCGAATGGTGGGGGAGTCTAGCACCACAGTACACAGATACAGTGGATGTGGGAGGATCTTTCCGATAGTGGGGACCCTCGAACCTGTGGTTACAGATAGAGCCCCTGTGGAAAGGATGTTTCCCATGGTGGGGGAGTTTAGGACCAGAGGACACAGATAGGGTGGAAGTGGAGTGGATATTTCCTATAGTGGGGGAGTCCAAGACCACAGGACACGGATAGATTGGTTGTGGAGAGGATGTTTCCTGTAGTGTGTGAGTTTAAGACCAGAGACCACAGATAGTGTGGACATGCAGAGTATGTTTACTGTAGCAGGGGAGTCTAGGACCAGAGGACAAAGATAGAGTAGATGTGGAGAGGATGTTTCCTATAGTGGGGGAATCTGGTATCACAAATAGAGTGGATGTGGAGAGGATGTTTCATATAGTGGGGGAGTCTCAGACCAGAGGACACAGAGTGGATGTGGAGAAGATTTTTCTGATAGTGCGTGATTCTAGGACCAGAGGACACAGATAGGGTGGATGTGGAGAGGATATTTCCTATAGTGGGGGAGTCTAGGACCAGAGGACACAGATAGAGTGGATGTGGAGAGGATGTTTCCTATAGTGGGGGAGTCTAGGACCAGAGGACACAGATACAGTGGATGTGGGAGGATCTTTCCGATAGTGGGGACCCTCGAACCTGAGGTTACTGATAGAGCCCCTGTGGAAAGGATGTTTCCCATGGTGGGGGAGTTTAGGACCAGAGGACACAGATGGTGTGGATGTGGAGACGATGTTTCCGATAGTGTGGGAGTCTTGGACCCGAGGACACAGATGGTGTGTATGTGCAGAGGATGTGCCCGATAGTGTGGGAGTCTAGGAGCAGTGGACACCGATAGAGAGTATGTGGAGAGGCGAACATGTTTCCGATAGTGGGGGAGTCTAGGACCAGAGGACCCAGATAGAGTGGATGTGGAGAGGATGTTTCCTATAGTGGGGGAGTCTAGGACCAGAGGACCCAGATAGAGTGGATGTGGAGACGATGTTTCCGATAGTGGGGGAGTCTAGGACCAGATGACACAGACGGTGTGGATGTGGACAGCATGTTTCCTATAGTGGGGGGGTCTAGGACCAGAGGACACAGATACAGTGGATGTGGAGAGGATGTTTCCGAAAATGGAGGAGTTAGGACCAGAGGACATTGATAGAGTGGATGTGGAGAAGATGTTTCCGATAGTGGAAGAGTCTAGGACCAGAGGACACATGTAGAGTGGATGCGGAGAGGAGAAGTTGTTTCCTATAGTGGGGGAGTCTAGCACCACTGGACACAGATACAGTGGATGTGGGAGGATCTTTACGATAGTGGGGACCCTCGAACCTGAGGTTACTGATAGAGCCCTTGTGGACAGAATGTTTCCCATGGTGGGGGAGTTTAGGACCAAGAGGACACAGATGGTGTGGATGTGGAGACGTTGTTTCCGATAGTGGTGGAGTCTTGGACCAGAGGACACAGATGGTGTGTATGTGGAGAGGATGTGTCCGATAGTGTGGGAGTCTAGGAGCAGTGGACACCGATAGAGAGTATGTGGAGAGGCGAGCATGTTTCCTATAGTGGGGGAGTCTTGGACCAGAGGACACAGATACAGTGGATGTTGAGAGGAAGTTTCCGATATTGGGGACCCTGGAACCTGAGGGTACAGATAGAGCAGCTGTGCAGAGGGTGCTTCCTATAGTGGGGGAGTCTAGGACCAGAGGACACAGATAGAGTGGATGTGGAGAGGATGTTTCCTGTCGTGGGGTAGTCTAGCACCAGAGGACACAGATAGAGTAGATGTGGAGAGGATGTTTCCTATACCGGGCGAGTCTAGGAGTAGAGGACACAGATAGAGTGGATGTGGAGACGATGTTTCCTGTAGTGCGGGAGTCTAGGACCAGAGGACACAGACAGAGTGGATGTGGAGAGGATGTTTCCTATGGTGGGGGAGTCTAGGACCAGAGGACACAGATAGAGTGGATGTGGAGAGAATGTTGCCGATAGTGGGGGTGTCCTGGACCAGAGGACACAGATACAGTGGATGTGGAGAGGATGTTTCCGATAGTGGGTATCTTCGAACCTGAGGATACAGATAGAGCAGCTGTGGAAAGGATGTTTCCTATAGTGGGGGTGTTTTGGACCAGAGGACACAGATGGTGTGGATGTGCAGAGGATGTTTCCTGTAGTGGGGGAGTCTAGGACCAGAGGACACAGATGCTGTTAATGTGGAGAGCATGTTTCCTATAGCGGGGGAGTCTAGCACCAGAGGACACAGATAGAGTAGATGTGGAGAGGATGTTTCCTAAACCGGGCGAGTCTAGGACCAGAGGACACAGATAGAGTGGATGTGGAGAGGATGTTTCCAATAGTGGGGGAGTCTAGGACCAGAGGACACAGATGGTGTGGATGTGGAGAGCATGTTTCCTATAGCGGGGGGTCTAGGACCAGCGGACTCTGATAGAGTGGATGTGGACAGGATGTTTCCTGTAGTGGGGACCCTCGAACCTGAGGCTACAGATAGAGCCCCTGTGGAAAGGATGTTTCCCATGGTGGGGGAGTTTAGGACCAGAGGACACAGATAGGGTGGAAGTGGAGTGGATATTTCCTATAGTGGGGGAGTCCAAGACCACAGGACACGGATAGATTGGTTGTGGAGAGGATGTTTCCTGTAGTGTGTGAGTTTAAGACCAGAGACCACAGATAGTGTGGACATGCAGAGTATGTTTACTGTAGCAGGGGAGTCTAGGACCAGAGGACAAAGATAGAGTAGATGTGGAGAGGATGTTTCCTATAGTGGGGGAGTCTAGGAGCAGAGGACACAGATAGAGTGGATGTGGAGAGGATGTTTCCTGTAGTGCAGCAGTCCAGGACTAGAGGACACAGATAGAGTAGATGTGGAGAGGATGTTTCCGATAGTGGAGGAGTCTAGGACCAGAGGACACATGTAGAGTGGATGCGGAGAAGAGAAGATGTTTCCTATAGTGGGGGAGTCTAGCACCGCAGTACACAGATACAGTGGATGTGGGAGGATCTTTCCGATAGTGGGGACCCTCGAACCTGTGGTTACAGATAGAGCCCCTGTGGAAAGGATGTTTCCCATGGTGGGGGAGTTTAGGACCAGAGGACACAGATGTTGTGGATGTGGAGAGGACGTGTCCGATAGTGTGGGAGTCTAGGAGCAGAGGACACAGATAGAGAGTATGTGGAGAGGCGAACATGTTTCCTATAGTGGGGGAGTCTTGGACCACAGGACACAGATTCAGTGGATTTTGAGAGGCTGTTCCGATATTGGGGACCCTTGAACCTGAGGGTAAAGATAGAGCAGCTGTGCAGAGGATGTTTCCTATAGTGGGGTAGTCTAGGTCCAGAGGACACAGATAGAGTGGATGTGAAGAGGATGTTTCCAATAGTGAGGGAGTCCAAGACCAGAGGACATGGATAGACTTTATGTAGAGTGGATGTTTCGAATGGTGGGGGAGTCTAGCACCACAGTACACAGATACAGTGGATGTGGGAGGATCTTTCCGATAGTGGGGACCCTCGAACCTGTGGTTACAGATAGAGCCCCTGTGGAAAGGATGTTTCCCATGGTGGGGGAGTTTAGGACCAGAGGACACAGATGTTGTGTATGTGGAGAGGACGTGTCCGATAGTGTGGGAGTCTAGGAGCAGAGGACACCGATAGAGAGTATGTGGAGAAGCAAACATGTTTCCTATAGTGGGGGAGTCTTGGACCAGAGGACATGGATACAGTGGATGTTGAGAGGAAGTTTCCAATATTGGGGACCCTCGAACCTGAGGGTACAGATAGAGCAGCTGTGCAGAGGATGTTTCCTATAGTGGGGGAGTCCAGGACCAGAGGACACAGATAGAGTGGATGTGGAGAGGATGTTTCATATAGTGGGGGAGTCTAGAACCGGAGGACACTGATAGAGTGGATGTGGGCAGGATGTTTCCTGTAGTGGGGGAGTCTAGGACCAGAGGACACAGATGGTGTGGATGTGGACAGGATGTTTCCGAAAGTGGAGGAGTCTAGGACCAGAGGACACATGTAGAGTGAATGCGGAGAGGAGAAGATGTTTCCTATAGTGGGGGAGTCTAGCACCACAGGACACAGATACAGTGGATGTGGGAGGATGTTTCCGAGAGTGTGGGAGTCTTGGACTAGAGGACACAGATAGAGTGAATGTGGAGAGGATGTTTCCTATAGTGTAGGAGTCTAGTTCCAGTGGACACAGATCGTATAGATGTGGAGAGGATGTTTCCGATAGTGGTGGAGTCTAGGACCAGAGGACACAGATAGAGTGGATGTGGAGAGGATGTTTTCTATAGTGGGGGAGTCTAGGACCAGAGGACACAGATAGAGTGGATGTGGAGAGGATGTTTCCTATAGTGGGGGAGTCTAGGACCAGCGGACACAGATGGTGTGGATGTGGAGAGGATGTTTCCTATCGTTGCGGATCGTTCACCACAGTACACAGATAGAGAGGATATGGAGAGGATGTTTCCGCTAGTCGGGGAGTCTAGGACCAGAGGACGCCGAGTGGATGTGGAGAGGATTTTTCCTATAGTGCGGGAGTCTAAGACCAGAGGACACAGATAGAGTGGATGTGGAGAGGATGTTTCCTATAGTGGGGGATTCTAGGACCAGAGTACACAGATAGCGTGGATGTGGAGAGGATATTTCCGACAGTGGGCGAGTCTAGCACCAGAGGACACAGTTAGAGTGGATGTGGATAGGACGTTTCCTAAAGTTGGGGAGTCTAGAACCAGAGGACACAGATAGAGTGGATGTGGAGAGGATGTTTCCTATAGTGGGGGAGTCTAGGACCAGAGGACACAGATAGAGTGGATGTGGACAGGATGTTTCCTATAGTGGGGGAGTCTAGGACCAGAGGACACAGATAGAGTGGATGTGGAGAGGATGTTTCCTATAGTAGGGTGTCTAGGACCAGAGGACTCAGATGGAGTGGATGTGGAGAGGATGTTTCCTATAGTGTGGGAGTCTAGGACCAGAGGACACAGATAGAGTGGATGTGGAGAGGATGTTTCTGATAGTGTGGAGTCTAGGACCAGAGGTCATAGATAGAGGGAATGTCACCACTTCTGCACAAAGCCATACTGATTGTTCTTAATAAGTGTGTCCTTTTCCAAAGTGAGTAAACTGTATCACGAAGAGCCTTCTCCACTGATATTCTGACTACTCACTGTCCTGTTTTCCTGGGTCTTTCTCCATTGTCCATTTTTAACGGTGAACAACATTGTATGTTTATCGGTCCTAAAGCGGATCTACGAACTCTGTCAAGGTCTGAATATTCTCCCCCTTTTCTCTCTCTCAACAACCTGTTTTAATTCCAACAGCTATTAGCAACGTATCCAATTTTATGTTCTTGGCGACCCCCAACCTCATCTCCTCTTGGATACCAGCGTACCCCAGAAAATGAGCAGAGCCAGTTTGCAAGGATGTTGCCAGGGACTCAAGGACTGGGTGATGGAGCGAAGTTGGGCAGGTTGGGACTCTTCTCTCTGGAGTGCAACGGACTCGGGGTGTCCTTAAATAGGTGTATCAAATCAGACAATGCATAGACAAGGTGACTGTACAGAGTCTTTTTTTCCCCTGGGTTCGGGCTTCAAGAACTAGCGGGCACAAGTTTAAGGTGAGAGGGGAGAGATTTAATAGGAACCCGAGGGGCAATTTCTTTACAAGGGTTGTCAGTGTATGGAATAATCTGCAGGGGAAGTGGTTAAGGCAGGTACATTAACAATATTTAAAAGCATCTTGGACAGGTGGATGGATGCGAAAGGCTTAGACTCTAGAGGGATACAGGTCAAACATGGGCCAATGGGACTGGCTTTGATGGTCATCTTGGTTGGTATGGACCAGATGGGCTGAATGGCCAGTTTCTGTGCTGTTTGGTGCTGTGACACCAAATGGGGTTTAACATTGCTGTTTAAGAAAAAACGAAGAAGGGTCTCGGCCCAGAACGCCGACTGTTTGTTAATGTCCAGTGATGCCGAGTTCCTCCTTATTTTTGTGTGTGTCTTGCCCTGGATTCCTGGCAACTGCAGCATCCCTTGTGTTTAGAAAAACTGCTTTCCTTCCACCAAGCAATTTGAGAAACTGTCACAGGTTCTTTGTGTGGATAAAGTAATGGAGCATGTATCAGTTATAACATCCTGATCGGGATTCTTTCGTTCGGGTAAATTAATTAAAGCAAATAAATTTCTGCTATTAAATAATGTTACTCATTAACTGAATTACATTTGTCAGCGGCTGACGGGAGAGATTCCTGGTTTATCTATCAGACGGATAAATCTCTGTCCCTACGAATACAATACCAGGCGAATTCAGCAATTGTCCTAATATGTTCCTTCTGTAATTGCGGTGTTGAGTTGGGTCGGCAGGTCTCTGCACGGAGACGTGAACACCGTGCTCTTGGTAATGGAATCGGTTTGTTATTGCACCGAGATGCAGTGAGCAGCTTTTGTCTGCCTGCCACCCAGACGCATCATTCTATAGAGAGGTCATCCGAGAGAAAACCGAAGGCAGAATAAAGTGTTGCAGTTACAGAGAGAGTCCGGTGCAGGCAAGCAACACTGCAAAAGTCTTAGCTGCGTGTAACAAAATTCTCTTAATGTGAAGAAGCTTTCAAAACTCAGGAATGAAAAGTTTCTAACTATCAAAAAAATACTATGAAGTGCAGTAAACAGTAAAAATAATAAATCAGATCAATATTTGGAGTGACCACCCTTTACCCTTAAAACTGCACCAATTCTCTTAGGTACACTGTAGTGCGGTTTTTTAAGAAAATCAGCTGATAGGTTGTTGCAAGCATCTTGGAGAACCTGCCACAGTTCTTCTGCAGACTTTGGCTGGCTTGTTTGCTTCTGTCTCTCCAGGTAATCCCAAACAGCCTCAATGATGTTGAGATCAGTGCTCAGTGGGGGCATACTATCTAAAAATTCTAGGGTCCCTAGGACTTTTGCATAGTACTGTGGTTGGTAAAGTACAAGAACCATGATGAGGCAGATTTGGAGAACAAGTTAATCTTTTAGCACCAGTTCCGTTCAAGAGTCGGAGATTCGTAGAACACGGCAGCACAGAAACAGCCCCCTCGGGTCATTGAGTCTGTGTTAACCGGATCTGCTCAGTCTCATTGACCTGCATCCAGGCTATGTCCCTCCACACCCCTCCCATTCACCGAGCTATCTAACCTGCTCTTAGATGGTGCAATTGAACCCACAGTCAAGCATGTAGGTACAGAGGAGATGTCGGGGTAAGTTTTTTACTTAGAGAGTGGTGAGTGCGTGGAATGGGCTGCCGGTGGCGGTGTTGGAGGCGGAAATGGTAGGGTCTTCTAAGAGACTCCTGGATGGATACATGGAGCTTAGAAAAATGAAGGGCTATGGGTAAAGCCTAGGTAGTTCTAAGGTAGGGACATGTTCGGCACAGCTTTGTGGGCCGAAGGGCCTGTATTTTACTGTAGCTTTTCTATGTTTCCATGCAACTGCTGGCAGCTCATTCCTGTGGATGACAAAGTTCTCCATCAGGTTCCCCTTAAACATTTTTAACTTTTCACCTTAATCCTTTGACCTCCAATTCTAGTCTCACCCAACCTCAGTGGAAAAAGCCTGCTTACGTTTACCCCTAATGATTTTGTATACCTTTATCAAATCTCCTCTCAATCTTCTACGCTCCAGGGAATAAAGTCCTAACCTATTCAACCCTTCCCTATAACTCAAGTGCTCAAGTCCCAGCAACGCCTTGGTAAAATTTCTCTGTACTCTTTCAACCTTATTTACAGTACATCTTTCTGAGCAGAACTGAATACAGTTCTCCATATTAGTCCTCACCGAAGTCTTATGTAACTTCAACATAACTTCCCAACTCCCGTATTTTGGTTTATGAAGGCCAATGTGTCTTTGCAGTCCTGTGACGCCAACCATCATGGAATTGTGGGTCTAGATTCCCAGATCTCTCTGTTCTACCATGCTCCTCAGTGCGCACCATTCACGGTGTTAGTCCTACCCTGGTTTTGTCTTCTCGATATGCAACACCCCACCTTGTCTGCATGAAATTCCATCTGCCAGTTTTCTAACCATTTTCCAGCAGGTCCAGATCCCACTGCAAGCTTGGATAGCCTTCGTCACTGCCCAGAGCTCCCCCCGTCTTGGTGTCACCCATAAATTGGCTGATCCAGTTTACCATATTACCAAACATCAAACATCAGCAGACCAAGCACCGAGCCCTGCGGAACAGCACGGCTCACAGTCTGAGATCAGCGGGGTAGGACCTGGAGGTGCGTGTTGTGTACCTTCTGCCTGAGGTGGAGAGGGTTCGGTGAATGTCCGGGATGAGTGGAGACTGAGATTGTGCTGGCTTTATTCCAGTGGGATTCTCTGCCCCAATGGGTTAGAATGAAGAACTGTACAACATAGAAATGTGCATTTCTGCCCAACATGTTTTTTGTTGAATCTTTGTTTTAGAGGTACAGTACAATGACAGGTCCCTCTATCCCAACGGGTCCATGCTACCCAATTACAACCACATGATCAAATTAACCTACCAGCCCATCCATCTTTGGACTGTGGGAGGAAACCGGAGCACCCAGAGGAAACCCCCATGCTCACACGGAGAACGCACAAACTCCTTATTTGCGTCAGCACAAAACCTGGGCCTCTGGCACTGTCATAGTGTTCGGCCAACCTCTATGTTACCATGCCAACTTAATTAAAATCAGGACACCTAATCCATTCTATCTGCATGTGGTCCATCTCCCATCATTCCCTGCACATGGTCCATATCCCATCATTCCCTGCACATGGTCCATATCCCATCATTCCCTGCACATGGTCCATATCCCATCATTCCCTGCACATGGTCCATCTCCCTCCATTTCCTGCACATGGTCCATCTCCCATCATTTGCTTCACATGGTCCATATCCCATCATTCCCTGCACATTGTCCATCTCCCTCCGTTCCCTGCACATTGTCCATATCCCATCATTCCCTGCACATGGTCCATCTCCCTCCATTCCCTGCACATGGTCCATCTCCTTCCGTTCCCTGCGCATTTATGTGTCCGTCTAACAGTCTCTTAAACACCTCTATTATACTGACTCCACCACCTCCACAGGCAGCACATTCCACACACCCACCACTCTCTGCCCGGCAAATCTCCTTCAAACTCCCCTGCTCTCTCCTGGGTATTGGATATTTCGACCCTGGGAATCTCTGACTGTTTCCCTGTTTGGTCACCTCCCCACTGGAAAGGTGTAAACAAGGTTGAAGGAGTACAGAGAAAACTTACACAGACTTTGCCAGGTCTGGAGGACCTGAGTTAAACAGAAAGATTGAACAGGTTAGAACGTTGTTCACTGAAAGGTGAAATATTTAAGGGAATGTCTTCACTCAGAGGGTTGGGTGCATGTAAGCTCCATTTCAATGTTTTAGCGATGTTTGGATAGGTACATGGATGGTAGGGGTATGGAGGGCTATGGTCCCAGTGCAGGCAGGCAGTTTAAATGGTTTGGCATGGACTAGATGGGCAGAAAGGCCTGTTTCTGTGCTTCATTTTTCTCTGACTCTCTCATAGTTTTATGAATCCCCCTTATGCTGGGCATCTCTGGAAAACTGGCTCGTTCGCCCCTCACTAACAGCCACTGGCGATAAACCCACCTTCCTCTGGCTTCATGCGGCTCGGATGAATACAACTTCGGTCCCGCCAAATCTCGCCCACCCAAACCCCGGTTTGTGTGAATGCTGTGTGATTTACTGCCCCCGGAAAGAAATAACAGATCATACACTGCTTACCATTAAGGAGAAGTATGTTTTAGTATGTTTAATTAAGCAAACAGTTAGTAAATGAAAGAAAAAAACAAAAACGGGGCCATTCCTCTTAAATGTGCACTTGTGCTAGAGCTCACCTTGAGCTTGTCTGTCACTCACGCGCTGGACCCTCGGTCTGTGTGAAAACACTCACCAACTTCTGAATGACACTGAAGATCCAACTCGAACGAACGGGCCTCCGGGGGAGTATTGGTCCTTCTTCCTTGAAGCCTTTCATCTGAGCAACAGGGATGGATCCCTCAGCCATCTTTATCCCCCTGTATTCTCCCAGCTCCCACCTCTCCACCCACCTCTTCTAGAACCTCCTACCAAATCCGCCATCCTGATTGGCTGACACCACATTCCTAAATTGAATAAGAAAGCTTCTCCTCTCAGCTCAAACCCAAATGGGCTGAGAGCAGTACAGACTGCTCTTACAGAACTGCTGAAGTGAAAAACTTACAGCATAGCAGTAGCATTCTTAACCAGGGTGACACACTTATAAATCTGTCCCCTCAGCTTCCACCACTCCAGAGAAAGGAGTCCCACCTCTGCTTATAGCTCCTGGTGAACCTTCTGCACCCTTTCCAAAGCCTCCACATCAAGGGGTTGGATGGTTGCCAGTTGCCCCAGCTGCCTGTGTTCTTCTTCATCCCTGTGCAGTTTGTGATGTAGGTCTCACTCTGTGGCCCCCAATATTAGTCCCACTCAGTCCTGCCTCTTACTCTTGAGGGGGCTGACGTCCATAACACTGGCCGATGACAGGACTCTGGCAGCGAGTTTATGGAGGGCAGAGGGAGGCTGCGAGACAATGCGGATAGATTGTGTGTGGGCCAGTACATGGCAGATGCAGTTTAACGTGGAGGAGTGTCAAGTTGTCTGCCTGCAGTAGGAGGCACAGGAAGGCAAGGTATGTGATGCCAATGGCTTTAGCTTGCGATATGCTGGTGTATGAAGAGATTAGGGTGTACTCCCGTCGCAAGGTGCAAACATGCAGTGGTTGCATAGAGCAGCAAAGGCAAGCAATGTATCAGATCAGAATCAGGTTTAATATCACTGGAACATGACACAAAATATGTTGTTTGTGCCAGCAGTACACTGCAATATGTCGCAATGAAATTAGAAATTACAATAAGAAATATATTTTAAAACATAAATTAAATAAGTTGTGCCAAAAGAGAGCAAAAAAACAGCGAGTTAGTGTTCATGGGTTCATTGACCATTTCAGAATTGAAATGCAGAGGGGAAGAAGCTGTTCCTGACTCATTGAGTGTGTGTCTTCAGGCTCCTGTACCCCCTTCCTGATGGTAACAATGAGAAAAGGGTATGATTTGGGTGATGGGAGTCCTTAATGATGGACGCTGCCTTTTTGAGACATCGCCTCTTGAAGGTGTCCCCAATGCTGGGGAGGCTGGTGTCCGTGATGGAGGCGGAGTTGCGTGTAGACCCATGGCAGGTCATGATGGACTGGGCTCACGGCGAGACCACTTACGTTTTACAGATTCCTGCAGTTTTCCTGACCCAGTGCTGTGCCTCACCTCTCACACTCCAGTCAGTGATGCAACAAGTTAGGATGCTTTCTGCAATGCACCTGCACAGAGGTGTGATAGTACTTGCTGACGTACCAAATGTATGCCAACATCCAATGAAATGTAGCCACTGTTGTGCCTTCTTTGAGATGTCATCAATGTTTTGGGCCCAGGTTGGACCTTCAGAGACAGTGACACCCAGAAATACTCTGGGGGAGAACCACACAAGCAGCTGGAAGAACTCGGAGGGTCAGGCAGCATCTGTGGATGGATTACATATTGACACCCTTCATCATGACTCATTGCTTGGCAGAAATAATGATAGCCTCGAAACCCTAACTCTAATTCCAACTTGAGACTCCAGACATTTGGTGTGAAAGGGAGTAAGCAAAAAAGGGTCTAGTGATTCCCAGCATATATGAGGAATAAAATCTTCTGGGCTTCCAGCCGGATATTGATTTTAATCGATGTTTTGATTACAAAGTCTGACATCTTTATCAGGGAGGACACCTAGGCATATCCAGTTCAGTATTTATACCCCTGCTGTCCATCCCTCCTGATTGGTTAGTTATCACTGTCCCACTGTGTTTACAATCAAATTCCAGTTCTTACTTAGAGCGAGACCCCTTTTGATTGGAAACCTGATTGGACGATGACTAAACAATCAGGAGGGATGGATGACGTGGCCACCAGACTAGACATGCCCAGGCACCATCCCAATAGACATGTGCTGGGCAAGTGTTTTACACAGAGAGTGGAGGGTGCCGGGATTCCGCTGCCAGGGCTGGCGGAGCCAGGTACATTAGAGGTTTTTAAAAGTCTGTCAAACAGACGCAATGGGTCTTCATTGTGTCTGGGTCTATATTTGGTTCCAGTCCGTCCTTACCCAGTCTGGGTCAAAATGTGACTCCAGTCTGTCCTTACCCGGTCTGGGCCTCTATGAGACTCCAGTCCGTCCTTACCCAGTCTGGGTCTCTATGTGACTCCAGTCCGTCCTCACCCGGTCTGGGTCGATATGTGACTCCAGTCCGTCCTCACCCGGTCTGGATCTATATGTGACTCCAGTCCATCCTCACCCGGTCTGGGTCTCTATGTGACTCCAGTCCGTACTCACCCAGTCTGGGTCAATATGTGACTCCAGTCCGTCCTCACCCGGTCTGGGTCTATATGTGACTCCAGTCCGTCCTCACCCGGTCTGGGTCGATATGTGACTGCAGTCTGTCCTCACCCGGTCTGGGTCTATATGTGACTCCAGTCCGTCCTCACCCAGTCTGGGTCTATATGTGACTGCAGTCTGTCCTCACCCAGTCTGGGTCTCTATGTGACTGCAGTCCGTCCTCACCCAGTCTGGGTCTATATGTGACTGCAGTCTGTCCTCACCCGGTCTGGGTCTCTATGTGACTCCAGTCCGTCCTCACCCAGTCTGGGTCTATATGTGACTCCAGTCCGTCCTCACCCGGTCTGGGTCTATATGTGACTCCAGTCCGTCCTCACCCGGTCTGGGTCTATATGTGACTCCAGTCCATCCTCACCCAGTCTGGGTCTATATGTGACTCCAGTCCTTCCTCACCCGGTCTGGGTCTATTTGTGACTCCAGTCCGTCCTCACCCGGTCTGGGTCTATATGTGACTGCAGTCTGTCCTCACCCGGTCTGGGTCGATATGTGACTGCAGTCTGTCCTCACCCGGTCTGGGTCGATATGTGACTGCAGTCTGTCCTCACCCGGTCTGGGTTGATATGTGACTCCAGTCCGTCCTCACCCGGTCTGGGTCTATATGTGACTCCAGTCTGTCCTCACCCAGACTGGGTCTATATGTGTCTCCAGTCCGTCCTCACCCAGTCTGGGTCTCTATGTGACTCCAGTCCGTCCTCACCCAGACTGGGTCTATTTGTGACTCCAGTTCGTCCTTACCCGGTTGGGTCCAGACTGTGACATCAGACCAAATAGAAATGGTTGACATTCGTGGATGCACAGAAATGACCACAAATTACAGGCCTCAATCCGGAACTCTGAATGTCCATCCCTCCCAGCCTGTTGCTGCTCAATCTACTGAGCTGTGACAGATGACAGTGTCTCTGGCCTCTGGTGTGCTCCAAGCCTGTCCTCGTTCATCTCGGTGAAGTCCTCAGCTTGATAAATAGTCATCCAGTGGTAAACAGTCCCTTCAGCCACACCAGTCCATGCTGTTCCTGATGCTCCATCTAACTTAGTCCTGTTAGTCCACATCTGCCCCATCTACCATCTAATCCTTCCCTATCCAGGTATAGTACCTGTCTTAATGTACCTCTCTCACTAACTTCCTCTGGCAGATCGTTCCATGCACTGACCACATACCTGTCCAAGTGTCTTCTCAATGTTGTTAATGTACTTGCCTCAGTTACTTACTCTGGCAGCTCTTTCCATCTGCAGAAGAAATTGCCTCTCAGGTTTCTATTAAATCTCTCCCCTCGCACATTAAACCTGTGTCCTCTGTTTCCTGATTCCCCACCACTGGGAAAGTCTGTGTGCATTCACCATATCTGTGTCCCTCATGGTTCTATAAACCACTATAAGGTCACCCCTCAGTTTCCTACACCCTATCTGTGTCCCTCATGGTTCTACACACCTCTATAAGGTCACCCCTCAGTCTCCTACACCCTGTCTGTGTCCCTCATGGTTCTACACACCTCTATAAGGTCACCCCTCAGTCTCCTACACCCTATCTGTGTCCCTCATGGTTCTACACACCTCTATAAGGTCACCCCTCAGTTTCCTACACCCTATCTGTGTCCTTCATGGTTCTACACACCTCTATAAGGTCACCCCTCAATCTCCTACACTCCAAGATGTAAAGTCCCAGCCTGTCCAATCTCTCCCTGTGACTCAGGACCTGGCATGCTGGCAACATTCCCATTAATTTCCTTTCCACTCCTCCAGCTGCACAGCATGATTACTCGGGTGTGATTATGCACACAAGGGCACACAAATTTCCAGCTTTGGCCTCTCCTCTGCAACATGGCATCCAAACTGGCTATTCAGTGAAGAAGGGTAGCATTCAGCAGTATCAATCCTGTTTGCTGTCTCTGACAGGCCATGGAATCTGTTGGTCAGTGTCGGCAGTGCATCACAGAGATAATGAATTACTACGAGTTACAGAGTAGATGAGTGAACGAATATTGCAGAAAACCAATAACAGGATTACCTTCTTGGACTCTTCAGAAATCAGATGGCAGAGGGGAAGAAGCTGTTCCTGAAACATTGAGTGCGTGTCTTCAGGCTCCTGGACCTCCTCTCTGATGGTAGCAATGAGAAGAGGCCATGCACTGGGTGATGGGGGTCCTTAATGATGGATGCTGCTTTTTTGAAGCATCACTTTTTGAAGATGTGCTCGATGCTGGAGAGGCTCAAGCCCATGATGGAACTGGCTGAGTTTACAATCCTCTACAGTTTTTTCTGATCCTGTGCAGTGGCCCCTCCATACCAGATGGTGATGCAGCAGGTCAGAACGCTCTCTGATGGCATGAATATTGATTTCTTCTCCTTCTTCTCCTCCTCCTCCCCCTCCTCCTCCCCCTCCTCCTCCCCCTCCCCCTCCTCCTCCTCCCCCTCCCCTCTTCTATTACATTAAAACATAGAAAACCAACAGCACAATATAGGCCCTTCGGCCCACAAAGTTGTGCCAAAATGTCCCTACCTTAGAAATTACTAGGCTGACCCATAGCCCTCAATTTTTGTAAGCTCCATGTACCTATCTAAAAGTCTCTTAAAAGACCCTATCGTATCTGCTTCCACCTCTGTTGCCGGCAGCCCATTTCACGCACTCACCACTCTCTGAGTAAAAAACTTACCCCTGACGTCTCCTCTGTACCTACCCCCCAGCACCTTAAACGTGCTTCCTCTTGTGGCAACCATTTCAGCCCTGGGAAAAAACCCCTGACTATCAACACACCAATGCCTCTCATCATCTTATACACCTCTATCAGGTCACCTCTCATCCTCTGCTGCTCCAAGGAGAAAAAGCCGAGTTTACTCAACCTGTTCTCATAAGACATGCTCCCCAATCCAGGCACCATCCTTGTAAATCTCCTCTGCACCCTTTCTATGGTTTCCACATCCTTCTTGTAGTGAGGCAACAAGAACTGAGCACAGTACTACAAGTGGGGTCTGACCAGGGTCCTATATAGCTGCAACATTACCTCTCCAGTCCTAAATTCAATTCCACGACTGATGAAGGCTCATACACTGTATGCCTTCTGAACCACAGAGTCAACCTGCACAGCAGCTTTGAGTGTCCTATGGACTCGGACCCCAAGATCCCTCTGATCCTCTACACTTCCAAGAGTCTTCGCATTAATACTATATTCTGCCATCATATTTGACCTACCAAAATGAACCACTTCACGCTTAACTGTGTTGAACCCCATCTGCCACTTCTCAGCCTAGTTTTGCATCCTATCAATGTCCCGTTGTAACCTCTGACAGCCCTCCACACTATCCACAACACTTCCAACCTTTGTGTAAACAGCAAACTTACTAACCCATCCCTTGACTTCCTCATCTGGGTCATTTACTAAAATCAGGAAGAGTAAGGCACTCCACTGGTGACCGACCTCCATGCAGAATATGGCCCGTTTACAACCACTCTTTGCCTTCTGGATCCACAAAGCAATGTCCCCTTGGATCTCATGCCTCCTTACTTTCTCAATAAGCCTCACATGAGGTACCTTATTAAATGCCTTGCTGAAATCCATATACACCACATCTACTGCTCTTCCTTCATCAATGTGTTTAGTCACGTCCTCAAAAAATTCAATCAGGCTCGTAAGGCACGACCTGCCCTTGACAAAGCCATGCTGACTATTCCTAATCATATTATACCTCTCCAAATGTTCATAAATCCTGCCTCTCAGAATCTTCTCCATCAACTTACCAATCACTGAAGTAAGACTCACTGGTCTAGAATTTCCTGGGCTATCTCGATTCCCTGTCTTGAATAAAGGAAAAACATCCACAACCCTCCAATCCTCCAGAACCTCTCCTGTCCCCATTGATGATGCAGAGATCATCGCCGAAGGCTCATCATTCTCTTCCCTCGCCTCCCTGGGATACATCTCACCCGGTCCCAGTGACTTAACCAATTTGATGCTTTCCAAAATATCTTAATATTTTCTTAATATCTACATGCTCAAGCTTTTCAGTCTGCTGCAAGTCATCACTACAATCACCAAGATCCTTTTTCATAGTGAATACTGAAGTAAATTATTCATTAAGTACCTCTGCTATTTCCTCCAGATCCATACACACTTTCCCACTTTCACACTTGATAGGTCCTATTCTTTCACATCTTATCCTCTTGCTCTTCACATACTTGTAGAATGCCTTGGGGTTTTCCTTAATCCTGCCCGCCAAGGCCTTCTCATGGCCCCTTCTGGCTCTCCTAATTTCCTTCTTAAGCTCCTTTCTATTAGCCTTAAAATCTTCTAGATCGATAACGTTACTTAGCTCTCTAAACCTTTTGTAAGCTTTTCTTTTCTTCTTGACTAGATTTATTACAGCCTTTGTACACCATGGTTCCTGTACCCTACCATAACTTCCCTGTCTTATTAGAATGTACCTATACAGAACTCCACTCGAATATCCCCTGAATATTTGCCACATTTCTTCCGTACTTTTCCCTGAGAACATCAGTTTCCAATTTAAGCTTCCAATTTCCTGCCTGATAGCCTCATAATTCCCCTTACTCCAATTAAACACTTTTCTATTCTCCACTCTGGCCTTCTCTTACCCCTTCTCTCCTGCCTATCACCTCCCTCCTTTTCCCCCATGGTCCTCTCTCCTCTCCTATCAGATTCCTTTACCTTTCCTACCCACTTGGCTTTACCCATCACCTTCTCACTACCCTCCTTCCCTGCCACCCCCTCCTTTTTATTCTGGTGTCTTCCCCTCTTCCTAGTCCTGATGAAGGACCTCGGCCTGAAACATCAACTTCATTTCCATAGATGCTGCCTGACCTGCCGAGATCCTCCAGCATTTTGTGTGTCACTCTCCACAGTGAATGGCAAAAGTGCCACCCGTTTTACCTGTGACACCATTTTACACTTTTACCTGTGAACCCATTTTACCCTTTTACCTGTGACCCCATTTTACACTTTTACCTGTGACCCATTTACCCCTTTTACCTGTGACCCCATTTTACACTTTTACTTGTGACCCCATTTACCCCTTTTACCTGTGACCCCATTTACCCCTTTTACCTGTGACCCCATTTTACACTTTTACCTGTGACCCATTTACCCCTTTTACCTGTGACCCCATTTTACACTTTTACTTGTGACCCCATTTACCCCTTTTACCTGTGACCCCATTTTACACTTTTACCTGTGACCCATTTACCCCTTTTACCTGTGACCCCATTTTACACTTTTACTTGTGACCCCATTTACCCCTTTTACCTGTGACCACATTTTCAAGGAACCTCCTGAACCGCTGCTCCTGTTCTCTTCAACTCACAGTCCCATCTGTCCATTGAGTTGCACCCTTTTGTCCAGAAAGACACATTCTAGGATGTGTGATCACCCAGCCTAACAGAGAGGCCACTCAGCCCTTTGGTTCTGCACCTGCATTGTGTCCAGGGGCCAAAGTTCAAAGTAAACTTATTGTCAACATACATATGTGCCACCATATACAACCCTGAGATTCATTTCCCTGTGGGCATACTCAGTAAATCTATAGAATAACAGCCATAATAGAATCAGTGAAAGACCTCACAAGCTTGGGCGATCGACCTAGCGTGTAAAAGACATCAAACTGTGCAAATACAAAGAGAAAGAAATAATAATAATAAATAAATAAACAATAAATATCGAGAACATGAGACAAGGAGTCATTGAAAGTGAGTCCATTGGTTGTGGTAACAGTTTAGTGTTGGCCGAGTGAAGTTGAGCGAAGCTAACCCCTTTGGTTCAAGAGCTGATGGTTGAGGGGTAATAACTGTTGTTGAACCTGGTGGTGTGAGTCCTGAGGCTTCTGTACCTTCTTGCTGATGGCAGCAGTGAGAAGAGAGCATGGCCTGGTGGGGATCTTTGATGATGGATGCTGCTTTCCTGTGACAGTGTTTCATGTCGATGTGCTCAATGGTGGGCTTTTGTAGGATTTACCCTTGATGGACTGGGCCAAATCTGCTGGTCTTTTGTAGGATTTTCCATTCAAGGACAAAACTACACTACCACGCATCTATCAAATTTGTCCAGACATTGTGTGCCCACTCCTCCAGCCGGAACTGTACACATTCTGCCGTGCAGTGACCATCTCCTTTCCTCCTGATGAATTTGTAAGTCAATCGATGGAGGTTACGGGGTTGCATTCTCCAGGGATTTGGGGTGTTTTCTATTCATTAGCAAATGCCCGGATGTGAAGCTGGGATTGTTATCCGTCAGGTCTGAGTCAGACTGCGGGAGCTGGAGCTGGAGCTCTGAATCCACACCGGCTGTGGTTTGTTTCTTGTCTGTAAAGTAGGCACAACCATTGTCTTTGTCCTTCTCTCTCATTTACGAATGTAACCACCTGCTCTGGCCCCTACACCATTCCCTGTCTATGTAACCCCCTCTGACCCCAACACCCCTCCCTGCCTCTGTGACCCCCTCTGACCCCAACACCCCTCCGTGTCTCTGACACCCCCTCTGACACCTACACCACTCCCTGTCTCTGTGACCCCCCCCCCTCGGACCCCTACACCCCTCCCTGTCTCTGTGACCCCCTCTGGCACCTACACCCCTCCCTGTCTCTGTGACCCCCTCTGGCCACTACACCATTCCCTGTCTCTGTCACCCCCTCTGGCACCTACACCCCTCCCTGTCTCTGTCACCCCCTCTGACACCTACACCCCTCTCTGTATCTGTAACCACCTCTGACACCTACACCCCTCTCTGTCTCTGTGACCCCCTCTGACCCCAACACCCCTCCCTGTCTATGTAACCCCCTCTGACCCCTACACCCCTCCCTGTCTCTGTCACCCCCTCTGGCACCTACACCGTTCCCTGTCTCTGTCACCCCCTCTGGCCCCTACACCATTCCCTGTCTCTGTCACCCCCTCTGGCACCTACACCCCTCCCTGTCTCTGTAAACCCTCTGGTCCCTACACCATTCCCTGTCTCTGTAACCCCCTCTGACACCTACACCCCTCTCTGTCTCTGTGACCCCCTCTGACCCCAACACCCCTCCCTGTCTATGTAACCCCCTCTGACCCCTACACCCCACCCTGTCTCTGTCACCCCCTCTGACACCTACACCCCTCCCTGTCTCTGTGACCCCCCTCTGACCCCTACACCCCTCCCTGTCTCTGTGACCCCCTCTGGCACCTACACCCCTCCCTGTCTCTGTGACCCCCTCTGGCCCCTACACCCCTCCCTGTCTCTGTGACCCCCTCTGGCCCCTACACCATTCCCTGTCTCTGTCACCCCCTCTGACCCCTACACCATTCCCTGTCTCTGTCACCCCCTCTGACCCCTACACCCCTCTCTGACTGTCACCCCCTCTGGCCCCCACACCATTCCCTGTCCCTATAACACCCTCTGACCCCTACACCCCTCCCTGTCTCTGTAACCCCCTCTGATCCCTACACCATTCCCTGTCTCTGTAACCCCCTCTGTCTCTGTCACCCCCTCAGGCCCCTACACCATTCCCTGTCTCTGTAACCCCCTCTGTCTCTGTAAACCCCTCTGGCACCTACACCCTTCCTGTCTCTGTGACCCCCTCTGGCACCTACACCCTTCCTGTCTCTGTGACCCCCTCTGGCACCTACACCCCTCCCTGTCTCTGTCACCCCCTCTGGCCCCTATACCCCTCCCTGTCTCTGTCACCCCCTCTGGCCCCTACACCATTCCCTGTCCCTATAACACCCTCTGACCCCTACATCCCTCCCTGTCTCTGTAACCCCCTCTGTCTCTGTGACTCCCTCTGACCCCTACACCATTCCCTGTCTCTGTAACCCTCCCTGTCTCTGTAACCCCCTCTGTCTCTGTAAACCCCTCTGGCACCTACACCCTTCCTGTCTCTGTGACCCCCTCTGGCACCTACACCCCTCCCTATCTCTGTCACCCCCTCTGGCCCCTACACCCCTCCCTGTCTCTGTAACCCCCTCAGTCCCCTACACCCCTCCCTGTCTCTGTAACCCCCTCTGACCCCTACACCCCTCCCTGTCTCTGTCACCCCCTCTGACACCTACACCCCTCCCTGTCTCTGTGACCCCCTCTGACCCCTACACCCCTCCCTGTCTCTGTAACCCCCTCTGTCCCCTACACCCCTCTCTGTCTCTGTAACCCCCTCCGGTACCTACACCCCTCCCTGTCTCTGTAACCCCCTCTGTCCCCTACACCCCTCCCTGTCTCTGTGACCCCCTCTGGCACCTACACCCCTCCCTGTCTCTGTGACCCCCTCTGGCCCCTACACCATTCCCTGTCTCTGTCACCCCCTCTGGCACCTACACCCCTCCCTGTCTCTGTCACCCCCTCTGACACCTACACCCCTCTCTGTCTCTGTGACCCCCTCTGACCCCTACACCCCTCTCTGTCTCTGTCACCCCCTCTGATCCCTACACCCCTCCCTGTCTCTGTGACCCCCTCTGACCCCTACACCCCTCCCTGTCTCTGTAAACCCCTCTGGCACCTACACCCCTCCCTGTCTCTGTCACCCCCTCTGGCCCCTACTCCCCTCCCTGTCTCTGTAACCCCCTCTGTCCCCTACACCCCTCCCTGTCCCTGTAACCCCCCCTGACCCCTACACCCCTCCCTGTCTCTGTAACCCCCTCTGACCTCTACACCTGTTTTGAATAAGTGAGAGGAGGTTTTGAGGGGATCTGAGATGAGGAGTTTCGACCCAAGGACTGGGGTGAGGGTTTTAGAGCCTGGAACGTGCAGTGGAGACAGAGAATCACACAACCTTGGGAACATTCCTGGACAAGATATTGAATCGGAAATGGCAGACCAGGTTGCGATACAATTACAAGGGTGGCCTATTTCGTTCGGAGTTTGAGGTGATTTGGTATCGGTTTTAACCGCCATTTCGCTGACAAACTCCGCCATCTTCATCGGGGATGGTGCTTAGAGACGTCTAGGTTGATAGTTTATCGCCCTGTCGTTCGTCCCTCCTGATTTGTTGAGGACTAACCAGCTGGGTTTCTGCTGTCCCACATTGTTTACAGTCAAATTCCAGTTCTATCGCACAGCCATTGCATAGGCAAAGTGCTTCTGCTTCCGATTTCTCCGTGATTGACTTCAGAATCAGAATCAGAATCGGACTTTAATCGCCAAGTACCTGTACACATACGAGGAATTTACTTCCGGCAGATGTTGTCTCTCTGCTCATAACAATAATAACGATAAATATAAATGAAAATATAGATTATACATACAAGTAGTACAATCCAAGTAATAGTTAGCCGACATTTAACCGGCAGTTAACTGTTCAGCAAAGTGACCGCAGTAGGGAAAAAACTTCTCCAGTGCCTATTAGTCTTAGTCTGGAGGGATCTGAAGCGCCTACCAGACGGAAGTAGTTCAAACAGTCCGTGCGCAGGATGGGAGGAGTCCTTTATGATGTTCCCCGGCCTCGTCTTTAACCTGGAAGAGTACAGGTCCACAATAGAGGGCAGGGAGGCTCCAATGATGCGCTCGGCAGTCCTCACTGTGCGCTGTAGTCTGGTTCTATCCTGCTTGGTGGCGGCTCCAAACCACACAGTGATGGAGGTGCACAGGACAGACTCAACTTGACTTCTTTGGCCGCAGGGTTGACTTTGGAGGAATGAAACTGCTGTCCTGTGCCAATGACTTTTGAGACAGCCTGGTGAACTAGTCGTAGGCAGCTATGTATCCCAGGGGATCATGTGTTTGTGCCTCTGGTGGGCTATGTCCTCTCCAGGGAAAATTTCAGGAACTGGCTGTTGCCCATGCTGTGGGATCCCTCTCTCCACATCACTGATGTAGTCCAGGGGATGGGCAAGTGCCGATACAGCTTGGCACCGGTGTCATCGCAGAGGTTGCCTGAGTGAACAGCACCAAACTGCCTTGGGGACCCCGGTTCGGGATTCCTTCCTCGTCGTTTACTCCCGAAGCCTTTCCCGTGGGTTGGTATGGCTGCAAGGGGGCGAAGTTTTAAATTCAGAGTTCTCCTTCTCTCTCGGTGAACTAAAACTAGAGAATAATAATTTTAACAAAGACAAAGGTCTGGCTCTGAGTGACAACTGGAATTTGGCTGTAAGCAAGGTGGAACAGCAGAAACCTGATTGGTTAGTCCTCAACCAATCAGAGTTATGGACGAGGAGGGGATTTTATACATATATATATATATATATCACCAAACTAGATGTCCCTAGGCATTATCCCTGATAAAGATGGTGGTGTTATTGGTTAAAATCAATACCTGTACCCAGCTGAAAGCCCGAGAGGAGTTTATTGGTCAGCTGTGCTGGAAAAGCACACAATCCCTTTTCAAGATCTGTTATGTCAGCAGATTTCTGCAGATGCACCCTGGCGAGCATTCGGACGGGTTGCATCATTGGCTTGTGTGGAGGGGCCAGGGCTCAGGGTCGGAAAAAGCTGAGGAGGGTTGTAAACTCAGCCAGCTCCGTCATGGGCACCGAGGATATTTCAATAGACGGCATGCATCATTGATTTGGATGTAAAAGGAAGGGAGTAACGTTGAGGCTTCAGAAAGCACTGGAGAGGCTGGAGAGGCCTTATGGAGTCTTGTGAGCAGTTTTGGGCCTCTTCTCTGAGAAAGGACGTGCTGACATTGGACAGAGTTCAAAGGAGGCTTACAAAAATGTTTCCATGACTGAATGGCTTTTCACATGAAGAGCGTTTGGGCCCGTACTCACTGGAATCCAGAAGAACAAGGGGTGACATCATTGAAACCTGTCGAATGTTGAAAGGCCTCGATAGAGCGGATGTGGAGAGGATGTTTCCTATAGTGGGGGAGTCTAGGACCAGAGGACACAGATAGAGTGGATGTGGAGAGGATGTTTCCTATAGTGGGGGAGTCTAAGACCAGAGGACACAGATAGAGTGGATGTGGAGAGGATGCTTCCTATAGTGGGGGAGTCTAGGACCAGAGGACACAGATAGAGTGGATGTGGAGAGGATGTTTCCTATTTTGGGGAGTCTAGGACTAGAGGACACAGAATAGAGGGACGTCCATTTAGAACGGAGATGAGGAGAAATTTCTTCAGCGGAGAGTGGTGAGTCTGTGGAGTTTGCTGCCACAGGCGACTGTGGAGGCCAAATCTTTTCTAAGGCAGAGCTTGATTGTTCAGGGCATGAAGGGATACAGGGAGAAGGCAGGAGACTGGGGCTGAGTGGAAAATTGGATCAGCCATGATGAAATGGCAGAGCTGACTCGATGGGCCAAATGGCCTAATTCTGCTCATAGAACACTACAGCACAGTACAGGCCCTTCAGCCCTCCATGTTGTGCCGACCCATATAATCCTTAAAAAAAAGTACTAAATTCACACTACCCCATAACCCTCCATTTTTCTTTCATCCATGTGCCTGTTCAAGAGGCTCTTAAATACCCCTAATGTTTTAGCCTCCACCACCATCCCTGGCAAGTTATTCCAGACACTCACAACCCTCTGTGTAAAAAACTTACCCCTGATGTCTCCCCTAAACTTCCCTCCCTTAATTTTGTACATATGCCCTCTGGTGTTTGCTATTGGTGCCCCGGGAAACAGGTACTGACTATCCACCCTATCTATGCCTCTCATAATCATGCAGACCTCTATCAAGTCCCCTGTCATTCTTCTATGCTCCAAAGAGAAAAGTCCCAGCTCTGCTAACCTTGCTTCATATGACTTGTTCTCCAAACCAGGCAACATCCTGGTAAATCTCCTCTGCACCCTCTCCATAGCTTCCACATCCTCCCTATAATGAGGTGACCAGAATTGAACACAATTCTCTATGTGTGGTCTCATAGAGTTGCAACATGACCTCTCTACTCTTGAACTCAATCCCCCTGTTTATGAAGCCTCGCAACCCATAGGCCTTCTTAACAACCCTATCAACCTGCGCAGCGACCTTGAGGGATGTATAGATTTCAACCCCAATGTCCCTTTGTTCATCTACATTCTTAAGTAACTGACCATTAATCCTGTACTCAGTCTTCTGGTTTGACCTTCCAAAATGCATCACCTCACACTTGTCCGGATTGAACTCCATCTGCCATTTTTCTGCCCAACTCTGCAGCCTGTCTATATCCTCTTGTAACCTTCGGCAACCTACAGCTCCATCCACAACTCCTCCAATCTTCATGTCATCTACAAACTTAGTCACCCATCCTTCCGCCTCTATATCCAGGTCATTTATAAAAATCACAAATAGCAGGGGTCCCAGGACAGATCCCTGCGGCACTCCACTAGTCACCGACCTTCAGACAGAATACTTTCCTCCCACAACTACCCTCTGCTTTCTTCCTTTAAGCCAATTTTTTATCCAAACAAGGTTCCACTTATCCCATGACTCATGACTTTCTGAATGAGTCTCTCATGAGGGACCTTGTCAAATGCTTTGCTAAAGTCCATGTAGACCACATCCATTACCCTACCCACATCAATTTCTTTTGTTACCTCTTCAAAAAACTCAATCAGGCTCGTGAGGCACGATCTTCCCTTCACAAAGCCATGTTGACTATCCATGAGTAGACTGTACTTCTCCAAATGCTCGTAGATCCTATCCTTAAGAATCCTTTCCGGTAGTTTGCATACCACCGACGTAAGACTCATCGGTCTATAGTTCCCAGGTTTCTCCTTATTACCTTTTTTAAACAAGGGAACTACATTTGCTATTCTCCAGTCCTCCAGCACTTCCCCTGCAGCCAAAGAGGATTCAAAGATCATGGCTAATGCTCTTGCAATCTCTTCTCTCAATTCCCACAACAACCTGGGGTGTATCATATCCGGCCCTGGGGATTTATCAATCTTAATGTTTTTAAGAAGATCCAGCACTTCTTCTTCCTTAATCCTGTATCTTATGATCTTATGGTCTTATCATGAAGGACCTTCACCACCATGCCTTCTTCTCGTTGCTACCATCAGGGAGGGGGTACAGGAGCCTGAAGGCACACACTCAGTGATTCAGGAACAGCTTCTTCCCCTCTGCCATCAGATCTCTGAACGGTCTGTGATCCCTTGTGCATCTCTATTTTGATATCTTTCTGCACTATTTTTTGGTAATTTATTGTATATTTTTATGTATGCTGCCACAAAACAACAAATTTCATGACATATGTCTGTGATAAAAATACTGATTCGGATTCAGAATGGGCCCATCGTGGTCGTCATGGAAACGACGGGCCGATGGGGTCTCTCTGATTAACACCCAGATCCTCCCTGGGTCCTGGGCGATCGGGCTCTGATTTGACATCCAGTCACCCCTCTGTCTTGCCCTGAGCCACCAGATGGAACAGTTTGGCAAGAAGCCCTACTGAGAAACAACACCGACTTCTGGCTCAGGAATTAAATTCACAGCTACCCTCTGCAGCGATTTCATTTAAATGAGGGAATTTGCTTCACGCTGTGTTTCCAAGGTATTACTGTCACACTAAAGGAGCTTTTAACGGGTGTTGTCATGCTGTAAGTCGACTCAATCACCGCAAAACTGCCGTATTCAGAATGCGCCAGCTTGTTGATTAATCTGTTCCCTCTGTCACATCTCCTGCTGTCACTCCCTCCTCCCCATCACCCAACAGGTTTCACAATTGTTGCTCAGCGGGAGTTAGAGCACGTTTGAGTCTTCACGTAGAACCGGCCCTTCAGCCCACAATGTCATGCTGACCCTTTAACCTACTGCAAGATCAATCTAACCCTTCCCTCACACATATTCCTCCATTTTTCTGACATTCGTCTGTCTATCTAAGAGTCTCTTAAATGTTCCTTGTACCACCACCCCTGGCAGGGTGTTCCACACACTCACCACTCTCTGTGTAAAAATCTACCTCTGACATCACCCCTATACTTTCCTCCAATCACCTTAAAATCATGCCCCCTTGTATTAGCCATTTCCACCCTGGGAAAAGTTTCTGGCTGTACACTCGATCTATGCCTATTATCATCTTGTACACCTCTATCAAGTCACCTCTCATCCTCCTTCACTCCAGAGAGAAAAGCCCAGGCTCACTCAAACTTTCATCACAGGACATGCTCTCTAGTCCAGGCAGCATCCTGGTGAATCTCCTCTGCACCCTCTCTAGTCCAGGCAGCATCCTGGTGAATCTCCTCTGC